>NC_134013.1:36895000-37080000 GCF_040712315.1 Castanea sativa
TCTCTAATACTAAAATTCAACAAGAAGTAAATTTTAATACAGCAATATGGTCAAATGTGAAATCCTTGCAGGAAAAAACCCTACGAGTAATTTGAAACTTACCACCAATTCGAAGAATTCACAATGTAGAATAGAAGTTGTTACAATACAAGAATATACCCAATTCTAGTATAAGTACCTACAATATTAATTAGGAGTATTTACTAAACTGCTCAAACCTCATGGCCGCACCAAAACCGATCAAAACCACCCTCAAAATGGAGTAACCATACGCACTATGCGGTGCGGTGTGCAATTTTATAATAAGAGTACCATTTGCAGTTCACTGTAAGTACCAAAATCTGTTTGCCCTATTTATGGTAACAATCAGAAGCACATGCTCGTGTGTGGACTTCCTCAATTGATTTCCATCTAAATGGAAATGAAAATATGAACATATTACCTACATTATTAGCCCCATAAACTTTGTATATTGCTGACACCTTTGCAATTTTGCGCCATGTGTCGCATTTAATTTTAAAATTTTTGTGGCAAGTGAATTATTGGGTGCAAAAACTGAAAAAGTCTAGATCCAATTAGATTCTAAGTCATATATATATATATATATATATATATATATGTATGTATGTATGTATGTATGTATGTATGTATCTACATTACACCGGCCAAGGCATGGGAGAGTGCTAATGTGGCGGGATCCAAATCCTACACGTGGGCTTGCCGTGAGAGGAGGGGAAACATTGGCTAAAGAAGAGGATCTTTGGCTCATGCCAATGGCGTGACTACCTTGGGAAAGAGTGAGATTTGCACCTAACATGGACACCCAGCACTTGCACAAAAGGAAGATAGTGACCCTCTATGGCCAGATGTTATAGAATACCCCTTATTGGCTGATTTTGTGTTGGACCACTATCGAGGACACGTGCATCACTCCTAGCTCCCTTGATGTCCCTTTCCTTGTCTACGGCTTGCTCCTCACTTGTAGCAGAGCCGCCTCTGTTGAAACTAAAAAAATACTTTATAAAAAAAAGTGTCATAGGTACCTGTATTTACACGGTTGAATACAAAATTAAGAGTTATGGAGAGAAAAACTGACGCAAACTGCTCCATGAGCCGATCAGTTGAGAGGAAAATAAGGGAACAGTTTCTTTAGAATTTCTCTATAAATAGAGAGAGTCATGCAGACGAAAAGAAAAAAGGAAAAAAAAGGGCAAAAACACGCTGATAAAAGGGGAGGCAGATACGATAAAAAAAAAAAAAAAAAAAAGAAGAGAAGAAGTGAAATACACAAAAAGAGAGCAAGTACACACATAGAAAAGACATAGAGAAAAAAAAAGGCACAGACAGAGAGAGTAACATCAAGCAGAGAAAAAATACACAGTATAGGTTTGTATATGGAATTTCATCATTCCTTTTCTTCTCTGAATCTCTCTCTCCCTCATTCTCAAATATGAATTTTTGTGTGGTAATGCAAATACGATCGGGTTTCATGAGGAGTTTCTAACTCCAAGCATGAAACTTTAAATACGAGTCTTTGACTCGTAACTCCTATTTGTACATTACCAAATAAAAATTATCTCAAGTTGTGGTGCACTGTTATTCTTTAATGGAGTCTTTGACTCTACCCCATTAATGGAGTCCTTGACTCTACCCCATTAATGGAGCTTTTGACTCTACAAAAATAATGGAGTTTTTAACTCTACCCTATTAATGGAGTCTTGGACTCTACCCCATTAATGAAGTCCTTAACTCTACAAAAATAATGAAGTCTTTGACTCTACCCTATTAATAGAGTCCTTAACTCTACAAAAATAATGGAGTCTTTGACTTTGCCCCATCAATGGAGTCTTTGACTCTACCCCATTAATGGAGTCCTTGACTCTAATTTTCTTTTTGTGGAGTCCTTGATTCCACCACCATATTAATCATGACAAATTCTTTGGGATTATTAATTCCTTAATCAAAATTAGAGTTAATAATTCCTAAAATAAAATGACCATAAAAATTTATTTAAGGAAATTTTCCAATTCCAAATATGTTCACAATGATTAAATTGCTTTAAAGGAGTTTTCTTTCCCTTAATTATATTTGGGAATTTCAATCAAAATGTCATTAAAATTCCTACAAAGAAGCAAAAGAAAGAAAGGAAAAATTGCTTGGACATTTAATTTCTCAAAGATAGAATCCTTGGTTCAACTTCTATAAAAACATGGTCCATAACTTATCCATGAGAGTAAAATCAATTATCTCACCTAAATTCAAAAATTATGTCAATCAGGTATTGACTTAAAGATCCATCATTTAAAATTGGACAAAACAATATTTGAGACTTTAAATCTAAGATCTCAAATTAAGAACAACGAAGTGGCTTGATCCTCGCCAAGGGTACGTAGGCAACCTAAACAAGTTATTAGGTGCAGCCACAAATAAATAAAAACATATATCCCCTCAAACATAAAAATAGATAAACTTATGTACAAAAACAACATGGTTGGAATCAAAGGGTCTTCCCTTGAAACAAGGGATTGTAATTAAGAGATATATTATTTTGAATGGGCATTACTTACATCAATAAAACTCATACACCAAAAAGGCCTATGAGTGAAATTATGTTTGACGAATTTGACGACGTTTGTTAAACATAACTTGACAATAGTTGTTAAATATAATTTGACAATGTTTGTTAAACATAATTCGATGACGTTTGTTAAACAGAATTCGACAATGTTTGTTAAACATAATTTGACGACGTTTGTTAAACATAATTTGATGATGTTTGTTGAACATAATTTGACAACGTTTGTTAAACATAGTCTAACAATTTTTGTCAACATGATTTTTGGCACGCCCAGTGGGACCCATTCTCCTTTTCATCTCCAACTATGTTTCTTATACATCAATTTTTGTGTCGCAACATGGGTCTACTGATGGCTCCCCAAGTTACCATTTACTTCCATAAGCTTCCTACAACAACACGAGGAGCAAGTGGTTGTCGCATGACAATTGCCCTTGGTTGCCCTTCTGTCAAACTCGAAGTACCAAATGATGAATGTATCACTAACATCCAGGTTTCGTCAACTTCAAAAACTTCAAAGAAGAGAAGGGCAAGGAAAAGTGCTAAAGCTAAGAAATCCCAAACCAAGGGTCCAAATGTGAATGACTCTGACACTATGGGTATGGCCCCAAGGCCTCTCCCTATCCAAATCATGATTGGCTCCATCCCAATCACGTTGGGGACAACCAAGTCAGTAATGATGACCTCAACTGAAGAAAGGGAAGCAAGTCCTCCTGAAACCCCGAAGCTTATGGTCACTAAGAAACCTACCAAGGCTTTGAAGAAGACGTCACTAAAGCAAAAGGTGACTTCTCAACCAAAGATAATGCGACCTTGCATTCTTGAATCAGCTTCACCCAAGTATGATCCTGTTTTCAAAGGGAAAAAAGTAGCCATGGACATTGATGCCTCCTTTGAAACATTGCCACCAACCAAGCAAGGTCCAAGAAAAAGTGTAAGGAGAGAAGAAAGCCAAACTTCTGAATTGTTTGATCACTTTCCGTTAACGGCTCTTTGTGCTGAACAATCAAAAAGGGCCAAGTCAAACTCAGAGGTTGAAAAATTGGGCATTCTTCTCAGGCTATTTGTTGGCAAAAGAAGAAAATTTTGGATTAGGGACAAGCTCAAAGCACAAAAATATGACAGAGATTTGTGAGGAGGTTAATAAGCCACCAAGGCCTTACTCGGGTCCTATCACACGCTCCAGGGTCGCCTCATGTCCCAATCCATCATCGACAATTCATCAATCTCCACCATTTCTTTCGATGCTATGGAAACACAAAGTGATTTTCATAGTCCACTATACGGAGATTCAGAGTCTATCTTTCAAGAAGAAGACTTTCCAGAAATTCTAATAAACCAATTTGGCAAAGTGTTAAAGATTTCAGATGAAAGTGATTCTAAAGACATGCCGGTTCTAGTAACTAGCACCACAAGTTTAGAAGAGCAACTTCAAGAGTTGCAAAAGAAACTCATTGAAAAAGATGCCGAAATAGCAGCCTTGGCAGCCCAAGTAACGTCTCAAGCAAGTACATCTGCTCGAACTCATGTGCCTACGGCCGAAGAAGGGTACACATCATCTAGTTCTATAACACAAGATGAACTAAAGACACTCATTGCTGAGGGAATCAAAGAATTTCAAGCATCTATAAATTTACCCGTTCATGGGTTTCGAAAGCCTTATCCAGCTCATTATGATACTATTCCATTCCCAACCGGTTATCAAAAACCAAATTTTGAGAAATTTGATGGTTTAACTAGTTCCCCTCAAGAACACTTGGCACATTTCTATTCGGTGTATGGAGAATTTGCTTTGTCAGATGCCTTGTTAATAAGACAATTCGTCCAATCACTTAAGGGTTTAGCCCTTACTTGGTACACCCAATTACAACCAGGGTCAATCCATACGTGGGATGATTTGCAAAGGGCTTTTCTTGCCCAATTTGTAAGTTCAAAGAAAAAGGTGTCAATCATTGATTTAGTCGATGCTCGACAAAAGTCAAATGAAAGTGTTAATGACTTCATTACAAGATGGAGAAGCCTAAATCTCCAATGTTCTGAAAAGTTAACTGAACAATCTGTAGTACAAATGTGCTCAAACAATCTCTTACCAAAGGTTGCCATTTTCATAGGGACTATAGAACCTCAGAGTTTTGATGCATTGGTCTCTAAAGCGAGCAACGTTGAAAGACAAATTGCCCGACAAAAGAGTACCACGCAAAGGGGGCATAATTTAGAAGAAAAAGATATAGAAGGAAAAAAGCCCTAAAATAATGGAGAAGTAATGACTACCTTTGTCAATAATGGAGGGCAAAATGGAAAAGGTAAGGAAGGATGGAAAAAGCTCACTCTTGAAGAGAAAAAGAAAACAAAATACTCATTCCATAATAATGATGTGGAAGGGATTTTTAATGAGTTGATGAAAGAAAAAGCAACACAACTCCCTGAGCTTGAAAGACTTTCTGAAGTTTTTTTTTTGATAGGAAAAGACCTTCTGAAGTTGATAAGATAGATGACCCTATATATTGTCGCTACCATCGAATCATTAGCCATCCTCTATCAGAATGCTATATCTTGAAGAATATAATTCAGAAAATGATAAATGATGGTGAAATTGAGGTAGATGGTTCCTCTTAATCACCAACTGCTGCATCAAATAGCATTTCTTTGCTTAAGGAGGAACCAAAGTCCACTTTGCCTTACCCACTGGGGGCAAAACCAAATAATGTTGAAAAGATCAAAAAGACTCTTAATGTCAAGGCCGAGTCAAGCAGTCTCCCAAGTCTTTACGAGCTTATGACTAAAGCAAAATTAGACTTTTGGGAAAATTCCTCTAAAGATGGAAATGAAGAAGAATGGCAAACATATATTGGTAAGCAGTCCAAGAAAATGGCTAAAAGGCCATTACCAATCATTATGCCCTTTGAGAAGCCAGGAGTCAAAATCCACGAAAGGAAGGATTCTAAGAAAAACAAGAAGAAAAAGAAGAACACTCAAAAGAAAAGCATGAGTTTAGAGGAAGAAAAATATATTCAATCTAAGAGAATGCCAATAACTCTAGTTGAACATCTTCCTAAGGAATTTCTTCAAAATCATTCTGAGGATGAGATGAGAGAGGAAGTTGTGCAATGTTTCATGGTTTCAATTGATGACAATGGACGAGATGTAGATGAAGTAACTTTGCTTTCAAGCCAACATTTATCATTACCACAGAAGGAAAATTTAAGCAAAAATGCAAAAGATGATGCTTCTAAAGGGAAAGAAGGCAATTACTCACAACCCTTGTCACCTAGACTGTGCGTTTCATGTTTGGCATGCATAACGTTTAGTGATGAGGACCTCCAGTTTGGGGAAAAATTTCAGAATCAGTGTTTATATGTCAAGGGCACAATTGGAGATGTATCAAGAATCCTATTGGATTACGGATCAACTGTAAATCTTCTCCCTTATAAGACATTCAAAGTAATGGGGATGAAGTCCAAACAATTGTCCCCATCCAACTTGACCATTCAAAACTTCAATCAAGTTGGACAAAGAGCCATGGGAAGCATCTCATTAAAGGTGGAAATAGGAGAATTGTATTCTGAAGCTCTTTTCCATGTAATTGATGTCTATACTTCCTACAATGTGTTGTTGGGACACCCTTGGGTACACACTTATGGCATAATCGGTTTTGCACTTCATCAATGCTTTAAACTTTGTGATGAAGATGGAAATGTGAAAATGGTATACACTAATCCTAACCCTTTCATGGGAGAAGGGGTGAATTATCTTGATGCCAAATTTTAAGCAACGACCATGTTTATGCATTTGTCCAAAAAACAAGGATACCGAATAAGAAGGGTGAGGAACAAAGTGTTTACCCTTGTGTAAATGGGAAGTTTATTAAACAACTCTACAAAAAAAAAAAAAAAAGCCCGCTAAGTTGAAAACCTTTTTATAAGGTGGCCCAGGCAAAAGTTAGGGCGCACAAAAAAAAAAAAAACCCACTGGGTTGAAAACCTTTTTATAAGGCGGCCTAGGCAAAAGTTAGGGCATTAAAAAAAATAAAAAAAATAAAAGCCCGCTAGGTTGAAAACCTTTTTATAAGGCAGCCTAGGCAAAAGTTAGGGCACAAAAAAAAAAAAAATCCCTTCTGAACTACGTGTTGACTTGATCCCTTTTCGGGTACGTAGGCAGCTTGGTATCATTTATTGAGTTTAGTCACATCTTCAAAAACAAAAACCCCTTCTGAACTACGTGTTGACTTGATCCCCTTTCGAGTACGTAGGCAGCTTGGTATCATTTACTGAGTTCAGTCACATCTTCAAAAACAAAAACCCCATCTGAACCATGTGTTGATTTGATCCCCTTTCGGGTACGTAGGCAGCTTGGTATCATTTACTGAGTTCAGTCACATCTTCAAAAACAAAAACCCCTTCTGAACTACGTGTTGATTTGATCCCCTTTCGGGTACATAAGCAGCTTGGTATCATTTATTGAATTTAGTCACATCTTCAAAAAAACAAAAACCCATTTCTTGAACTACGTGTTAACTTGATCCCCTTTCGGGTACGTAGGCAGCTTAGTATCATTTACTAAGTTCAGTTACACCTTCCAAAAAAAAAAATCCTTTCAAAAAAAAAAAATCTAAACTACGTGTTGACTTGATCCCCATTCGGGTAGGTAGGTAACTTGGTATTATTTACTAAGTTCAGTCACATGTCAAAAAAAAAAAAAAACCATTTCCCACCAAATAAGTGATCAATCTTATGCATGCAAGAAAATTTGCATAAGTACAAATCAATGTTCAAACAAAGAAACAAAAAAAAAATCAAGACAAAAACTGTTAAGGCCAAATCAATCGGCCAATTGGGATTTCAGATTCAATAGGAGTCCTATACTTACCATAGTTCAAAAAGAGGTCTAATCCTAAAAAAAAAAAAACTATTGTTCCTAACAAACGTGTGTCACACAAAGAATTCTAATTCTTGCATGACACACGGGGGGCAACTATTGAAACTAAAAAAAATACTTTATAAAAAAAAGTGTCATAGGTACCTGTATTTACATGGCTGAACACAAAATTAGGAGTTATGGAGAGAAAAATTGACGCAAACTGCTCCATGAGCTGATCAGTTGAAAGGAAAATAAAGGAACATTTTCTTCAGAATTTCTCTATAAATAAAGAGAGTCATGCAGACGAAAAAAAGAAAAGAAAAGAAGAGGGTAGAAACACGCTGATAAAAGGGGATGCAAATACGAAAAAAAAAAAAAAGAAAGAGAAGAAGTGAAACACACAAAAAGAGAGCAAGTACACACACAGAAAAGACAGAGAAAAAAAAAAGGCGCGGACAGAGAGTAACATCAAGCAGAGAAAAAATACATAGTATAGGTTTGTATATGGAATTTCATCATTCCTTTTCTCTAAATTTCTCTCTCCCTTATTCTCAAATATGAATTTTTATGTGGTAATGCAAATAGGATCGGGTTTCATGAGGAGTTTCTAATTCCAAGCATGAAACTTTAAATACGAGTCTTTGACTCGTAACTCCTATTTGTACATTACCAAATAAAAATTCTCTCAAGTTGTGGTGCACTGTTCTTCTTTAAAGAGTTTTTGACTCTACCCCATTAATGGAGTCCTTGACTCTACAAAAATAATGGAGTCTTTAACTCTACCCCATCAATGAAGTCTTTTACTCTACCCCATTAATGGAGTTCTTAACTCTACAAAAATAATGGAGTCTTTGACTCTACCCCATTAATGGAGTCCTTGACTCTACAAAAATAATGGAGTCTTTAACTCTACCTATCAATGGGGTCTTTGTCTCTACCCCATTAATGGAGTCCTTGACTCTAATTTTCTTTTAGTGGAGTCCTTGATTCCACCACCATATAATCATGACAAATTCTTTGGGATTATTAATTCCTTAATCAAAATTAGAGTTAATAATTCCTAAAATAAAATGACCATAAAAATTGATTTAAGGAAGTTTTTCGATTCCAAATATGTTCATAATGATTAAATTGCTTCAAAGGAGTTTTCTTTCCCTTAATTATATTTGAGAATTTCAATCAAAATGTCATTAAAATTCCTACAAAGAAGCAAAAGAAAGAAAGGAAAAATTGCTTGGACATTTAATTTCTCAAAGATAGAATCCTTGGTTCAATTGCTATAAAATCATGGTCCATAACTTATCCTTGAGAGTAAAATCAATTATCTCACCTAAATTCAAAAATTATGTCAATCAAGTATTGACTTAAAGATCCATCATTTAAAATTGGACAAAACCATATTTGAGACTTTAATTCTAAGATCTCAAATTAAGAACTATGAAGTGGCTTGATCCCCGCCAAGGGTACGTAGGCAACCTAAACAAATTATTAGGTGCAGCCACAAATAAATAAAAATACATATCCCCTCAAACATAAAAATAGATAAACTTATGTACAAAACGACATGGTTGGAATCAAAGGGTCGTCCCTTGAAACAAGGGATTGTAATTAAGAGATATATTATTTTGAATGGGCATTACTTGCATCAATAAAACTCATACACCAAAAAGGCCTATGAGTGAAATTATGTTTGACGAATTTGACGACGTTTGTAAAACATAACTTGACAATAGTTGCTAAACATAATTTGACAACGTTTGTTAAACATAATTTGATGACGTTTGTTAAACATAATTTGGCGACATTTGTTAAACATAATTTGACGATGTTTGTTGAACATAATTTAACAACGTTTGTTAAACATAGTCTAACAATTATTGTTAACAATTTTCGTCAACAGCCTCCATCTCATTACCCTGACATTAGCGTGTTTTCTCTCCCCTCCAGCCTTAATATAGTATAATAGCTGTATTGAGATTCAAATGGAGGAATCACAGTTTGACCCCTGTCGATATGTACCTAACAACATTTTTCGTACTATAAGAGGAACATGCTACTGAACAATTAGGGCAAGAAACTAGAGAAACCAAGAGAAAAAGCAGAAAATTTAGGTAGGAAAGTGAGGTAGAGAGAAAAGACTTTCTTTGGGAAAGAACACCATCATTGTACAAAGACCTTCATTTTTACATAATAGAGAGCTCTAAAGAGTGAGGAACATTCTCCCCTTGCTCACCTGTGGTTTTTCACCCCTTCCATTGGGTTTTCTACGTACTTCCCTATGCCTTATTTACTTTCCATGTTATGCTTTCCATTTCTCTCGATGTTAAAGTGTTAAAGTTTTCATTTTTATTGTTCTTAAGCTTTTTCACTTAAATGTATGGTTGGGTGCATCACCCATCGTCTCACATAGTTTTGATAATCTAACTTGCATGTACAATATATATATATATATATATATATATATATATATGTGTGTGTGTGTGTGTGTGTGTGTGTGTGTGTGTGTGTGTGTGTGTGATTGTTTTTAAATATACCTATGCATATGCATATACAGGGGTTTACACACTAGCTTAGCTATAATTAAAGTCTCATATTGTCCTAAGAGCACAACTAACTTAATAGAAAAGCCTTAAAGAGTAGAAAACACTCTGGGAACAAAGAATCTAATTCACGAAAGAAAAAAGAACAAACAACATAGCTTTTGTCTGCATTTTGTCAGATGCTAGGGAAAAAATAAAACCTATTGATTTCCTATAATTAGAAGCAGTTCATGTCTTCATATCAAATGAAGCATAAAGAGTATTATAAACCACGAAAAAATAATGCAAACATTACATAAAAATTGAAAAACAAATCAAAATTGATATTATTCAGTGTAACCATGTGCAATTTCAAAGCACATAATAAATATTTAAAAAAACCCTGAAAACAAGAGAAGCTCTAAATCCCATTTCAAGTACTAAAAAAACATATGTTAAATTGCAAATTACACCCCTAAAGTTTGGGCTTGTTTGAATTTTACACCCTAAAATAAGTTTGGGGTGTTTGGATTTTACATCTTGATATTTTAGAATTTTAATTTTACTCTCAAAATTTTAGAGATGTTTGGATTTTACTTTCTAAAGTTTGGAAGTGTTTAGATTTTACATCCTAAAATTTCAGAATTCAGGGATGTAAAATCTAAACACTTCCAAACTTTAGGGGGTAAAATCCGAATTTTGAAATGTCAGGGTGTAAAATCCAGACACTCCAAATTTCAGGGGATAAAATCCAAAATTTGAAATTTCAGGGTGTAAAATTCAAACGCTCCCAAACTTTAGGGATGTAATTTGCAATTTACCCTAAATTAAAATTGGCCTTTTTTTGAGAAGAAATTAAATTAGGCCGGATAAAAATAAATTAAATTTTACATTTATTTTATATTATGATGTGGGACGAAAACGCTGACCGTTCCTGGACGGTCGTCACCTCGGCAGCCGTCCAGGAGTTATCCTCAGAATGAGGGTAATGGGCAAGGCCGTCCTGAGGATGATGGCGAAGCTCCATCCCTCGTCCATGGGATGCGCAGCCTGTCCCGAGAGGACTCGACCACATAAAGCTTCGTGGATGAGGATGCTACACTTGGAATTATCAGGCACACTCGACGAAGGAATTCCAGGACGAGGAGATCATACTTTGGAAAATCTCCGAACATAATGTGACAATCCCTTATCCCACGCATAACTGTCATGTATCCGTTGTGAAATAGAAGTGTAACTCCTAAACGGTTATGGCAGTTACGTTTAACCCTCCTTGAATCCAGGAGAGGTTCCAATTTCGATAACCGTCTATGAAGGCGCTATATAAAGACTGATTCAGACAAGGCAAATGTATGTGAATTTTACTCCAAAAAAGTTGGAACTCCAAAAATATAGTGAGAAAAACTAACTTTACCATCGGAGGGTTTTTGGCCGGCAGCCCTGGTCGCCTTTGATTGGCTTCTCTTTTTTCTTCAGGCCGCAGAGAGGGCAAGTGGTCCTATCAAGTCCGAAGCATCCAGCCTACTGATCTTCTTAGCATCATCAGTTGGCGCCGTCTATGGGAAATTCTAGTGTTCTTTTCGTTCGGTTGTTTGTTCTGTTTTCAACGACTAGTCTTTTCCAGACAAAGGGTTGAATGGTTCGAACAAGATCAAGGGCTACAAGCCCAGGCCACCAGGAGAGTAGGGATGCTTCTAGCAACCCCCTTCGCGATCGCAGATCAGCGCCTGTCGTGCAACCATACTCCATTCAGCATATACAATCCATGGCCGCCGCAATGGCGGAACTGACATGTCAAAACCAGGAGTTGAATAGGGAGATCAACCTCAGGAGGCAGCGCCAAGATGGGCATGCAGATAGACGGGCACCGAGTTAGGAAGGTGGAGGAGAAAATGTCGAGTCCGAAGATCAAACAAGAGGTACCGCTTCAAGAAGGGTGCCACACTTGGAAAAAGAGATGGACCAGATGCGAAAAGCCATGGATGAAATGAGGGAAAACATGAGGCGAGCGAACCCAGTGGATGATATGGTTCACCGAACGGACTCCCCCTTCACGGCTTCCATCAGCAGTCACCCCTACCCCCGAAGTTCAAAATGCCTTCTCTGGACTCGTATGATGGAAGTCGCGACCCTTGCGATCATATTGCAACTTTCAAGACGACCATGCATCTACAAGGAGTCCCAGACGAGATTATGTGCAGAGCTTTTCCCACCACACTTAAAGGACCAGCGCGAGTGTGGTTCGGTAAGATACCCCCAAACTCGGTAGGATCCTTTGAAGAGTTGAGTAAGTTGTTTGTCAACAATTTCATTGAAGGACAGCTGGCCACAAGCGTTCCTCCTCCACACGCCGACCATGTAAAGCAAGGGGAAAATGAGAGTTTACGATCCTTCATCACCCGTTTTAATAGGGAGGCCCTGACGGTGGACGAGATTGATGACAAGCTATTACTGGCCGCTTTCCACAATGGGGTCAATTCTGACTTGTTCATTCATAAGCTCTACGAGCAGGAGCCGCAAACCATGGCCGATCTCGTCCATTCGGCCCAGAATTTTATGAACGCTGAGGACGCTATCATAGCCAAGAAAAGAAAAAGGGCAGAACATTCGGAAGTGGGTCACCACCGTTATTTGGATCAAGGATCTCGTCCAAAGAAAGCTCGGGTAGACGAGAGGAAAGATAAGGATGGTAAGAAGGCCAGTTCCTCCGCGAGGAATCAGCAATACACGCCCCTGACTATGCCACTAGAGCAGGTTCTTATGCAGATCAAGGATAATCCGTCCTTGAAGTGGCCGGACAAAATGAAGGGAGACCCCAACAAGCGTAATAGGAGCAAGTACTGCCGTTTTCACAGGGACCATGGGCATGATAAGAAGATCAGTATGCCGTTTTCTTTAACTTGCTTAGAGAAGGTCGTCCAACGGCTGGTAAGGGAAGAAAGAAGTTATGGTTAGACCATCATCCAAAGAGAGTATAATAAAAAGAAAAAAAAATGAAGAGCATAACATACCTTCTGGACGAAGGTTCCCTATGTCTCCAGTATAAGGAGCAAAAGAGTCTCTACCAACCTCAACGGGATGCCCCGCCCGTAAAACCGCAGATGAAGAAAAATTCCGTCTTCCGCTCGTCGACGAGGGCAAAGACTTAACCGCCCAGTCATTGCCCTTGGCCGTGAATCGATGGAAGCCTCGAGATTGATTTATCTCGAGGGTTTATAGCAAGACAAGAACTCGTCCACGGTGATAGGACGGTCCCCGTCAAACACCTCCATCCATAAGACTTGCATGGAGACAATTAGTCTCCACGCGTTGGGGTTAAGCTGACACACTCCCAAGCCCAGCCTAGTGAGTAATTCCCTAGCAAAGACATTCAAAGGAAGTCTAAGCCCCCCCAACAAATAAGCCTCATAGACACCTATCCCAAAACGAGGCCGGCAACACCATTCACCTCGACAACCTAACCTAGGGTTTAGATCATCGTGAATCCGAAACCAAGTCCTAAGGGCGTCTAACCTTCTCTCGTCCGTCCTAGAAGGAACCTTTAGAGCACAACTATACACAGTTTCCCGTTCGTCCAAAGGGGAGGACGGCGGGGAGCTCGTCGAGGTGTCAGCCCCAAAGGCTGTCCTCATCCTAACACTCTCTTGAAAGATTTCTACGGGGATTCCAGGAACCCCAGATGTGTATTCCTCAGTTGTATGACCACTACTACTACTGACATTACTAGAAGTATCATAGCTAGAGTCGTCGTGGTACTCGTCTATGGCATTGGCCACACTGTCGCTAGACGAGCAGGAGGCCATTGAAAACGCCCTAACACTTAAAAAGGAAAGCTAAAATAAGTATAGAAAGATTACCTGGCTCTAGACGAAGGACACTAAAGACGCTGAGGATATTTCTTAGACGAAGCGACGGACGAGAGTGTCAAAGCAGAGAATTTGAAAAAATGAAAGGGGCATGAGAGGGAAACCACTATTTATAGGCAGAAAAGTCTCGGTAACCGCAACGACGGAACCAACTAAAAGGCGACACGTGGCGCATGCCTCGAAGGAATAAAAACAGATGACTGGTCCCCTATGGATGCGCGACACGCAGTGCATAAAAAAAAAAATGGGGTAAAGGGGGATGAACTCGTCCTAAAATCTGTCGATACGTTGCATAACTCCTGGACGAGGGGGCAACTGATGTGGGACGAAAACGCTGACCGTTCCTGGACGGTCGTCACCTCGGCAGCCGTCCAGGAGTTATCCTCAGAACGAGGGTAACGGGCAAGGCCGTCCTGAGGATGATGGCGAAGCTCCATCCCTCGCCCATGGGATGCGCAGCCTGCCCCGAGAGGACTCGTCCACATAAAGCTTCGTGGACGAGGATGCTACACTTGGAATTATCAAGCACACTCGACGAAGGAATTCCAAGACGAGGAGATCATACTTTGGAAAATCTCCGAACATAATGTGACAATCCCTTATCCCACGCATAACTGTCATGTATCCGTTGTGAAATAGAAGTGTAACTCCTAAATGGTTATGGCAGTTACGTTTAACCCTCCTTGAATCCAGGAGAGGTTCCAATTTCGATAACCGTCTATGAAGGCGCTATATAAAGACTGATTTAGACAAGGCAAAGGTATGTGAATTTTACTCTAAAAAAGTTGGAACTCCAAAAACATAGTGAGAAAAACTAACTTTACCATCGGAGGGTTTTTGGCCGGCAGCCTCGGTCGCCTTTGATTGACTTCTCTTTTTTCTTCAGGCCGCAGAGAGGGCAAGTGGTCCTATCAAGTCCGAAGCATCCATACTGATCTTCTTAGCATCATCATATTCTATTTGAAAATTATATTAGTATATAATTGTTTATTTATTTTGTTATTAATATTGATTAATATTTTTTAAATAAATTTTACTTTTAATCTTGCCCCTATAAATTGAAACCGTGACTCTACAACTAATAAGATGGGAAAAACCAAAAACAAATGAACATGTAGGACCTCAATTCTCTTATTCAGTATGATATGTTAGCTCATCAAAACTCAAAATAAAATAAAAATGGGTGATTAGTGAGTTGAATTAATTGATTGATGAGCAAAGAGCGTACCAACTGAGGTTAATTGAAACCACAAAACAAAGATGATTAAAATGTAATGATATATTGTTGTGCTAGTAAACATTCCCTAATAAATGATAACTTCATCACGGGAACGTGGTCAAATCAAATGGTTCAATCCAATCTATTTCCCAAACTACTATTAAAAAAATAAATAAAAAGAAGAAGAAGAAGAAAGTAATTATAAATAAATAAATGGGCAGGGAAGGGAAGGGATTCAAAAATTTGCGTGTGAAAAAAGAGAAAGAAAAAGAAAAAGTAGGAAAATACAGGTATGTCCCCATGGGTGTGAAAGAAAGGGAAAATCATCTGCACTGCCCCTGCGAGTGAGTTTAATAAGGCGGTCTCATTGCCGAAACGACCGCCGTCGTATCGTAAGCCCTACCTATCAGTCTCTCTCTCTCTCTAGTTAGTTTAGTTACTCGTATAAAGAAAAAAAACAAAGGAATATCATTCGTTCTCTCAGAGACAGAGACAGAGACAGAGACAGAGACTCCTTCTTCTTTCAAGGTAATTAATCTCATCTCAAACCCTAACCCTAAACCTTTCTTGAGGTTTTACTTTTCATGCGATCTGTGCAGATGGATCGGTATCAGAGGGTGGAGAAGCCGAGAGCGGAGACGCCGATGAACGAGAACGAGATTCGCATCACCACTCAGGGCAGGATGAGGAACTACATTACCTATGCCACCACTCTGCTCCAGGTCTACAAATGTTAGCCATTGCTGGAGAAATGATAATAATAATAAAATCACCGTTTTTATCTTACTTTTTATTTTATTTTATTATTTGATGTCTCTTTCTTTAAACAGGAAAAAGGATCTAATGAAATTTCTCTGAAAGCCATGGGCAGAGCTATCAACAAAACTGTGATGATTGCTGAATTGATTAAGGTAGGCTTCCTTTTCCCATGCCTGCTTGCTTGCTTGCATGCAAATGTGTTTGTTTTTATTTTCTTTTTTCTTTTCCAGCGAAGAATCGCTGGTCTTCATCAGAATACTGCAATTGGTTCTACTGATATAACTGATGTGTGGGAGCCGCTAGAAGAGGGACTTCTTCCGTGAGATTCATTTCATGCTCTCCTCCTATCCATCATTATTATTATTATTTTTTAAATTCATTGATTCCTTTTCTGCTTGATAATCAAATTATTAATTACTTTGATGGCTGTTGAACCTGAACAATGCAGCCTGGAAACTACTCGCCATGTATCAATTATAACAATTACTTTGTCCAAGAAGGAACTAGATACATCCTCCACTGGGTATGTTAGTATTAAATTTTATCTAAAGCTTTTTGGTTAATTTCTTCTTATTTTTATTTTTAACTTGTAATGAACTTGGGTTTGTTCATACATGCCATAAATTCCAATGTCTCCTCTCTCTCTCTCTCTCTCTCTCTCTCTCTCTCTCTCTCTCTCGCGCGCGCCCGCACACACACAAAATTACCTAGTGCATATGCTAGGACCATGTTAGAACTCAAGCTGACTCAAAACAGAAGCAAAAAACTTGAAGATTTCAGGTTCTGACTGCAAGTTCTGTTTGGCATTCAGAACACTCAAATTGACACTTGATGACACACTTTAAGTGCTGAGCGGCCCTTGAAGTTCAGAAGGCTTCCAAATTTGTACAACAGCTTCCTTGGGACTAGAGACTTGTTCCAACTGGCTGGCTCAAGTTTTAGAGCTCATATTAGGTTTAATTCAAGTGATTGTGATTAATTGAGTTCAATTTTAAAAGTTAGTTAGAGTTGATTAATTCTAGCGCACGCATGAATTAATTAAGCACGTGCATGTTTGTTAGGATCAGTTAGGAGCCTATGCAATTAATCTTTAGCATGTGTTAGAAAGGCCAACTAATAGCTGTGAGCCATGTGTGGTCAACATAATTAGAGCATGAGTCGTTTAAATAGATCCATGTAGGTGGAGTTTGGATAGGCGTTTCTGCGTCTGCGTTTTGTTTTTTTTTTTTTTTTTTTTTTTTTTTTTTTGTCCTCCAGCCGCAAGTGTTGACCCAATTTTCTGTGAACAGTGCATTCGTGCACTGTTCACGGACCCACAAATTTCACTTTTCAGCAACTTTTTCATTAAAAATGGGTCCCGCGGTACTATTCACACATTTTAAAATTATTTTGCTACAGTGTTTTCAGTTTTCAGTTTTCAGTTTTCAGCAATAAGTTCTATCCAAACGGACCCGTAATCACCCATTTGAGATATGTGGACTGATAAACTTATTTCTTAGACTATTGCAGGTCTTGCTTGGAGATTGAGACTGTCTCCAAGTAGTCTCACTTAGAAGGATGTGACTCTCCTGAAGAAGTCATGACCCATTCCATCGCTCACCATATTCATTCAGTCATCCCATCATTCTCATGCTAACCAAATCCTGATCTCATTCCCTTGAAACCCTAGCATCTTTTCTCATCAAGATCTTATTCCCTTGAAACTTTAGAATTGGAAATGGATCTATAGAGTCAATGACACAAGATATCTTAGCAATAATAGAAAATTATGGACACATTTCAGATAAGTCAGGTGACCATTGCTTTGATTTTCTTGAGCGTATGGGACTTTAAAAGAATATTGATGATGTGAAAATAGTGTATTGTGAGCTACTATAGTTCCTGGTGAAACCCTGTTCCGCTATATACATCTGTACGATTGATTGTCATACTCAACATTGTGTGCTTTAGGAAAATAATTATTGTCAATGTATTATTTATTTTGTATTTTTTTAAATGTCTGTGCCCTCTTGGTTATCATTGGATTACTTATGTATTATGCTCCAGGTACCAACCACCTATTCCGGCTGATCAAGTTAGGCCCTGGACTGAATATGAGTACGAAGGAGGTAAAGCATTAACATTTTTATATGATTTTAATCCTGTTAAAGCATATTAATTAATGCTACTTGTTCTTGAGGAATTAGAGGGCTCTCCTAGCATGCGTGGTAGAGGACGTGGTGGTCGAGGAAGGGGCAGAGGAAGAGGTAAGATATTTCTCTGCAATGATGCTTGATAATGACTTTCTACTTATTCCTGCTTTCATTATTTTTTTTCTTTGTTTGATTCTCTAATTTTTTGGACTTAAATTTTAACTAGTTGTGGAATTTCTGGTTTGAGTTATAAATCCTTTGAAGCATGTTATATTAGACCTAGCACACAAATGAATGGATTTTGACTCGTTGCTGATTGCAAATATTACCAAAATCTATTTAACCCTCTAGATTTTACAGTAATGATAAGTATATATTTTTATCAGTAAATAGAATTTCATTAAAAATATATGCAGAAAGAGTAGTTAAGCAAACGGGTTGTTTACTTTAGTGCCCCCCTTAAGTTTGAAATAATGAATATTGAGTCCAAAAACTTCAAACGACTATTTAAACATGCCATCTGTGGACATCCAACTGAACAACACTCATAACAGTTAATAAATGGCCAAATGTTAACCCCTAGGGGTTGGCTCATGTGGTCTGGGCCTTGGGCTTGGTGGTATGCCCCCTCCAAGTCTAAGGTTTGAATGACTTACCTAATCCATGTGATGTGGGCATGTTACCTGGGTCCAGGGTTTAACTGGGTAAAACAACAGGAAGCTTTGCATGGTCTTTGGGTCCTCGTCATCAAAAAATAAATGGCCAAATGTTGAGCAGATAATATGAATGTTTCATTACTGTTCATTGGTTTTCTTTTTTGGCCCCTTGCATTGAGGGCTTGTAAAATGAATATGGTGTGCATCCTTTTAGAAATAGATTGTCAATGTATTATTCTGATGTTTTCTGCATGCAAAACCAGTTTGTTATGTTGGGTCTATGGCAGATGTCTGCAAATCTTGTCAATCATTGTCTGCCTATAATTGCCTAAAATATAATAGGTTTTTTTCCCTGTCCTAATATGTTAAAAGTGAAAAAATTTCTTGATGAACTTCTCTGTGTTCATTTCTTCCTTTTGACTTTGAAGTCTCAAAAATTGAAATGGCTGAGGCTGATAGTCTATGAAGCAATCAATGGTTTTACATTGAGATTCAGTGGTTTATTTTTTCGTCTTTAATGGAGTAATAAAGTTCTCGTTCATGTTTATATTTTGTCGAGAAAATTTTCTTCCTAGAGAACTGCCATTTGCTCTTTGGCAGCCTGGAACAGTTTTAAGTTATCAATAACACATCAGTATATTTCACATGTGCATGCATGCACACACAAAAATAAATAGTTGACTTATGAATTAGCTATTAACTCGATTTTCTGATGAAATGATATTGATTGTGATTTATTTTATGTACAGGGAATTTTAACAATGGAGTTGTGGAGTATAATGGAGATGGTGGATTTGATGGTGGGCGAGGGTATGGAGGTAGAGGTCGAGGCCATGGAAGAAGTCGTGGCTATCGTGGGCGTGGGAGGGGCTATGGCGGTGGGATTATTCAACAGGATTTTGGTGGTTATAATAACTATGGGAATAACTATGGAGGTGGGCCAGCCCCTGCACAAGGCCGCGGTAAGCTTCATCTAATGTTACTAAATAGATTTTTTTTAATTGTTAATTTAATATATAATCCCATTAAATAGGGAAGAAATAACAAAGTTTTAAAGCTTAATCATATCACAATTCACAAGTGACCACCCGCTCATGAAAAAGCATAATCTCAGTGCTTATTTCATTCTTTTCCTTGTTTTTGGTTTTAAGCTTGATACAGATGGTATTGGTGCAAAATATTTGTGATTTAAAATTTTTTAATTTAATATATAAAATCCCATTAAATAGGGAAGAAATAACAAAGTTTTAAAGCTTAATCTTCTCACAAGTCACAAGTGAACACCCGCGAATGAAAAAGCCTATTCAGTATTCATTTCATTCCTTTCATTTTTTTTGGCTTTAAGCTTGATACAGATGGTATTGATGCATAATATTTGTGAGTTGTAGCCACATGTTGTCTAGGTTTGGCATAATTAACTTTTATAATATTAGCAAAATACCTATCAAAATAATTAACTTTTATAATATTAGCAAAATGACTGATGTTATTTCAACTTTTTTTTTGTTTGCCAAGTAAAATTACAATATATATTGTAAACCTTGTATATATTTTTATGATAAATGCATTGTTTACTATGGGGAGGAGGGATTTGAACCCTAGACATTTCGGTTAGATGTTAATTGAGCTACAAGACTTTTGGACATTGTAAATCTCATATTAGATGCATGGTTTACAAATTATAAATCTAATACATGGTTTACAAATTATAAAATTTTGAAGTATAGAGAAATAGGGATTTATGTGTCTATTTTCCCGTTTGTTTTTTCACAAAAGATGTGGCAATGAATGTGCAAGGGTTTAAGGGAAGGGAGAACCCTAGTGTTGGTAACAGCTTTATGTGCTTAGACCTTTTGAAGCCTAGGCACAAAGCGTAAGCACATGGCTGATTGAATTAAAGCACACATTTTTCAAATACATTATATAATAATCTTTATTAAAAGATTCATAGTTTGTGATAAAAAAATAAAAGAAGTTAATAAACCAAAATAGTAAAATGTTTTGCCTATTAGTTAAAATATATTGTGCAATATTTCACAAAATGTGTTGGTTCAAATTTTATTTGAGTTATTTCAATTTCTTAAAATTTATATTGTAAATCTGAAAATAATTACCAATGGACAATTTGATAATAATATAGTAATATAAAATTTAAACATGACATTTTATATGATCCTCTTGTGCCTATGGGGTTCAAGTGATAGCCTAGTGGTGATGATGGTTGTTGTGGTCTCCAATGTCTATTGTTCGAATCCTTTCTCCCCCACTATTTACTTATGAAAAAAGGAAAATGTGAAGTTGCAAACTTTTTTACAAATTGTTGATGTAGTGAATGGTTATTGATAAGTGGAAAAGTGATGTCAGTGGTGGGACCATACGAGAACCAGTAAGAATTTGTCATATTATTAATAGGTTGTAAAAATGTTGCAAAAAAATTTGTTGCTTTAGCACTACTCTGAAAAAAAAAATGATCCTCTTGTGCCTATAAAGGTACATAACTATGATAGTTATGATTAAATGAAGTATCGGTTGAATCAAAATATAATCAATAAGACCAGAAAATCACTAGAATAAATTTTTTTTTTTTGGTGTAATACAACACCTACGAATAGTGTATTTATAACAAATCAATCCATATTATTCCCTTCAAGTCTGAATAGTAATTAATTTTAATGATTCAGTAAATGAGCTTTAATTCAACCAGGCAAAGCACTTGGGCCTCTGAGCTTTAAGTGCATTCCATTGCACTTTTAACGACTCGGGAGAAGCCTACCTTCTGTTATATAGCTCATAGAGCCATTTGGCCTCCAGTGGACCTAATAACAATATAATAATGTGTTACTTATCAATGTATTTGTTGATTGAATTTGCCAAAATTTTGTGTGTATGTGCATTATGGTTTTGTCGTTATTTTTTTCTTGCCATTTGTATGTCAAATTATGTTATACTCTTTTCAGGTTTTTTTTTTTCTAAATCAAACCATTTTTGACTCTTGCAGGGCGTGGAAGAGGCAGTGGAAGAGGCAGGGGAAGGGGACGTGGACGTGGATGGGGTTTCAGATCAGATGGTCCTGTGCAGGCTGCTGCCTGAGTGCTAGACAAGGTATAAAATCTTGTTTGGGTTGCTGAAAGTTCTGAATGCCTGCTCTCTTATTCTAGGGAAAAGAAAGAAAAAGGAAGAAGTATTGGATTTCACTAATGAATTTCTAGGCATATTAGTTATAGTGAGCTATTGCACGTTCTGTGGTGGCCATGTTTTTGTAGTTTGAAGGTAGGCTGATTCTTATTTGATTGCTGACAATACTTCAAAGTTTTTCACCTTTTTCTTTTAGGTAATAATAGGGCAGCACATTCTTTCATTTCTTTCGCAAAGGAGCAGAAGTTTTTACTATATTGTTAGGGTTTGGTGTTTTGTGTCATGAGCTCTTCTTTGGATCTTGGTTTTATGAGATAGAAAACTGTATGCCTACTTTAGATTTTATGAGAATGTTAGCATAGCTGAGTCCTATAGGTTGTAGGCTTGAGTTTGGTGCATCTGTAAGTAGACTGGAGGTAAGTTTTAAAGTTTTTTTTTAAAAAAAAAGGCGCATTCAACATTTAACATAATAGATATCCTCTTTGCAACGATTGTGTTGCACTTTAGCCAAATGAATTGATGTACTCCTGAGCTGCTGCTGGCTCATACCAAAGCTGTTCCTGGGTTCGGTAATCAAAGCAAGCGGTGTATTTAAAATATGTTCAACACTTCCATAAACCTAGTTTGGAAATATTTGGCTGAATCTAAACAGGGGTTATAAATGGTTCAGGCAAAATGTATTCACAGGTCATTACCAATTATAGCCGTGCCCAGTCAAAACGTTCTTTTTTAGAAATTTTAAGCTAGGTATCATCAAGTGAAGTGCATGGTACTGCACATTTTCAAAGAATTTGATTTTCTGTTATGTAAGATAACTTGTTATTTATGGGTGAAAATAATTGGAAAAATTAAGTTTTGAAACATAAGAGAAGGTAATGCAAATGCATCATTGCGTCCTTGCAAACATACAGTGGCGTGGCGCTAAATCATTTCTGGTGAACAGAGCACAACAGCCTTCCAATATAATCTAAAGTTGTATACTTGGGTAAATTTCATGCACCCGGAAGTGTTAGGAAGCACAATTTTCACCCTAAGTGAGCTACTCTTAGGCTTAGCCATGTGAGATGGCAACTCATTCGCGTAGTCTATTGATCTCAACTTTATAAAATAAGCCAGTAGATCAACCAATCTGGGCAAGTGCCAGAAATGATTGGCACTGGAACACCCAAAAAATCCCTGCGAAGCTTGTCTCTCTAAATGGAAAGGAAGAAGATGCCACTGCTACTTCGCCTCTATGTTGGATACCCTTACAATACAATAAAAAATAGCTTTGGTCACGTCTAGTAGTTACTGCTATAAACCGGTGGCATGCTAATGCTACGGATTCAGATCTGGTGCCATGGGTGGAAAATTCTTCAAAATTAACTTTATACTCACCAGATCCAAGAAATGAGAATGAATGTTTACTTTTCACTTTCACTCAAAAAAAAAAAAAAAAAAAATCACTTTCGTCCTTCTATAGGGGTATTGCTCTCGATCTCAATTCATGCATGAATCAAAGGGTTTCTTTTTTTTGCTTGAAGGAAAATTATTATTATTATACCAAAGGGGGAAGAAGTAGCCACCAGAACCAAAGTTACAAATCTTAGCAGAATACAACTGAGATTTAAATAAATAAATAAAAAGAAGAAGAAGAAAGAAGAGTTACACAAGCCAATCATGGGCCGCACAATTTGCAAACTTGCGAACCAAATAAAAGGATAGACAAGACATTTGACTGGTAATGGCTTGCTAAGGTAATTTGAAAACAGTTTTGTGTGATTTAAAGTATTTATCCAGCAAAAAAAAAAAAAAAACAATTTTTAATTCATAGTATTTAAATCATGTGTTTAGAGAACACCTTAAGGGGGATATTTTCAGTTTTAACAAACATAACTCAAGATTACTATTCATTAATATATTATTATTATTTCATTCACATTCCTCTCTCTCTCAGCGATGGTGGTGGCTAAGCACCGCATTCAATTTGGGTGGCACAACCCCATCTTGAGTGTTTGATCTAGTTGGCTAAGCACCGCATTCAACTTGGGTGGCAAAGCCCCATCTTGGGTGGCAAAGCACCATGGCGGCATCAAATCTAAATAGAGATCACCCCATGCATTGCATTTGGACGACGAAGCATCATAACGATGTTAGATGTAGAAAACACCCTGTGTGATGGATCTAAGTGGCGAAGCACCACCTTGAGCATCAAATTTGGGTTTGTCTCTTATCTTCCACGGTGGGTTTTTTGGGTTTGAGATAATTTTTCATTGGAGAAAAATTCAAAAAAAGATTTGAGTGAAATGCTCATACCAAATAGATCAAATGTGTTTGGGGTTTGAGAACACACATTTTGAGAACAATTTTGCAATCACCTTCAAATACTGAAAATTGAAGACTGGAAGTTGGTAGGGGTGTCCAACCGGAATTGGCATCTAAAGAATCCATCCAACTTAAAGCCACCCAAACCTGAACGAACTTGATTTAAGCCTGGAGGCAATTGATGGCGAGCTTATGTCTTCAACACCTAAGGGAGGCAAGTCGAGTGGCCAATTTTGCTATTTAAGACCCAAGAAACCCAATCTGACAGTCGAGTCCATTGTTACCCTCCTCCCTTTGTCGTGAGCAAGCTTTATCACTGTTCTTCATAGATTCGGCAAGAACTCCACCGGATCTGGTGGAGATCTTGTCAAATCTATGAGATCTTAGCCAGATTCGGTGGAGATCTCACAAAATATGTGTTGAATCTCCTAAGTTCCACCAAAAAACAACTTTGCAAACTTGTCCGAAGACGTTTTATGGCATCTAGCAGTCAATTTTGACCAAATTGGCAGTTAACGGCAATTCTCCCTCTTTAGCACCCAAAGTTGTAGCACAAACTTGACCCAAACCAACTGGTGGACTCCCCTAAAAGTTGGATTCACTTACCAAACAAGCTCATATATGTTTGAGATCCTTCATGCAATTGTGAAAAAAGGTGTTGGAGATCACTTCCAAACAAAGCTACTTTGTCGAATTTGTGAGATCTTAGCCTTTCAGTGGAGATCTCACTAAATATGTGTCGAATCTCCTAAGTTCCACCAAAAAACAACTTTGACAAACTCATCCGAAGACATTTTATGGCATCTAGTAGTCAATTTTGACCAAATTGGCAGTTGACGGCAATTATCCCTTTCTAGCACCCAAATTTGTAGCACAAACTTGATCCAAACCAACTGGTGGACTCCCCTAAAAGTTGGATTCACTTACCAAACAGGCTCATATATGTTTGAGAATGCATTTGTGAAAAAAGGTGTTGGAGATCACTTCCAAACAAAGCTACTTTAACAAGATAGTGTTGTTAAGCTAGCTGAACATTCCACTTCACTGCCTTTGCTCTTGCCTGGAACAGGTGAATTGTGTTCACCTTTTCAAAATAAGTAAACACCAACTTCCCTCTCTAGTCTCTAATGGCCACCAATAGAAAGATTGCAATTAATTTTGAAACTTCCAAACAATAGCTTGGTTCATCCTATCGTTCTACAATGATATTGGTTTGGGATGTCACTCTTAATCTCTACTATTCCAACTCCAAGTGAGTCTACTTAGCTACTCTTTTTTTGTTGTCCACCCTTCAAATAATACTTTGTTTTTGGTCTTCCATAGTAAGTCTATGATTAGTGCCCCATAAAGTGAGAATTGTTTGCTTTGATCTTGATCCTAAATAATGTCCATGAAGGGGTTGATAAGCTACTCTAGAATTGAGATCTAGATCTTTTTTGTTATGATTCCTCTCTTGCTTCTAATTATAGTTCCTTGAAAGAGGGTTAATATTGTTTTGACCAATTCATTCTGGCACCTAGTCACAACGTCAAGCGCGCCATCTTTAGCCTTTCAAAACTGGCGGAGTACTACGCACATATGATGAGAAAAGGCACCAGGGTACTGCACACATATGATGAGAAACTGCTGGACAAATACATCATTCCAGCCATAAAGAGGCCCAGCATCAGTAACCTCTTTTACAGCTAGACATATTTATCTCTCTAGCAACAAAGGGTCTCGATAGTGGAAAACCCTTCTTTGGTTGGATTATTCATCATTATCCAGCAGTTCAGCATCAGAGGGCCTTATCAACAGCAAGCCCTCATACAACTAGACAAATCTATTACTATCCAACAGTCCAAAAGGAAAGGATCTAATCAACAACAATCCCTTTTACCATTGGACATGCTCATCTCTCCAACAGCAAAGGGGCTCAGCAACAAATTACTCTTCTTTGGCTGCACTATCTAGCAGTCCAACAACAAAGGGTCTGATCAGCCTCAAACCCTCACGCTGCTAGACACATTCATTGTTATCCATCACTTCCACAGCAGCAAGCCTCATCAACAAAAAGCCCTCATTTTGCTGAATAATCTATTTTCTTCTTCTGCAGTTCAATCAAAAAAGCCTCTAGCAAAAAACACTTCTTCAACTGGGTGAATTATTACATCTCAAATCCCTATTTACCTACTCACCAAATACAACATACTCAAATAACCCCCACAAATACTTTCCACATATTACCCAAATACTCTCTATACAAGCCCCATAAATTGTTTTGGGCCCACAAAAATACTCACTATGCCATTACCATATTGAGCCACAAAATTATACCATCTCTATAAAAAGCCCAAACTCATTTACCTTGTGGGCAAAACCTAAAAAAGCCCAACAAAACCCTCCACAAAGCCCTTTGCTACACAAAACCTCTAAAGCTTGTTGCTACATGGCACTCTTACAAAGCCTGTTGCTACACGACATCTCTAAAGTCCGTTGCTACAGGGCACCTCTAAAGCCTGTTGCTACACAATACCTCTAAAACCCATTGCTACACGACACTCTTACAAATCCCGTTGCTACAAGGCACCCTAAAGCCTATTGCTACACGACACTCTTACAAAGCTCGTTGCTACAAGACACTCTTACAAAGCACGTTGCTACATGGTCTCCTAAAGTCCGTTGCTACATGACACCCCTTACAAAACCCGTTGCTACACAGCACTTGTAAGTGCACAATTGCACCTGGACCCAAAGACAACTGCGGGCTCAGGCCCAATGAGCCTTAAACAATGAAATTTGTAGAGTGTGGGCTTGAAATCTAGGTTAGAGGTACTGAGAACTTGATAACAGGCTAAAAGTTACAAACACTTGTAAAAAACAAACAATAAATGCAAATCGACCTCCTCGGATGTAAGCCGAGGAATACCTCTGTATTATTTCTCTTTCTTTCTTAAAGATTACAATTCTTTCTTTTTTCTTTGTTTCTTGCCTCCCCCCCCATTCTTTGGCGTTCATCCTCCTTAAATACTTCTTTTCCTGATGCTCCATCCACGTGTTGCTCCAACCCACTAGATATTTCCTTTCTTAATGCCTTTGAATAGTGACCAGAAGTTTCAGTTCTACTGTTCAGGGGTCACCTCCCCATTAATGCGGCCAGGGAGGTAGGTGCAGAGTCTTTAATGTGGAGGTGGCAGTCTTTGCATATGATATTTTCCTAACACTGGTGTGTCTACAACATTCAAGGGTTCCCCCTTTTTAACCATTAGTCTTCACAGAGTTGTGCCTTGACCTTTATAATGAAGCTCCAAGTTCTCTTGGGTCAGTCCGAGGAGAAACTCACCCTCGGATGTGTCCTCGGATCCTCGGCGTGTGGGCCAATTCACAGTACTAACAAATTCTTAGCTCAAGAGCAGGTCGGCCCTCCTTGCTATAGTCCAAAAGCCCATATGCCCACTTGGGTCCTTTTACTCCCCACAGCACTCTTATTAAGTCTGTTGTTACATGACAATATTTTTACAAATCTCAAACTATTTACAAAAGCCCAAATACTATTTTGGCAACTATTTCTAAAAACCCAATATTATTTTGGCAACTATTTACAAAAGCCCCAAATACTATTTTGAGCAACTATTTCTAAAAGCCTAATATTATTTTGACAATTATTTTTAAAAGCCCAATATTATTTTGGCAATTATTTACAAAAGCCCAAATATTATTTTGGGCAACTATTTACAAAAACTCAATATTATTTTGGCAACTATTTACAAAAGCCCAATATTATTTTGGTAACTATTTACAAAAAGCCTAATATTATTTTGACAACTATTTACAAAAACCTCAAATACTACTAAAAGCCCAAGTA
Source organism: Castanea sativa (assembly GCF_040712315.1). Lineage (NCBI taxonomy): Eukaryota > Viridiplantae > Streptophyta > Magnoliopsida > Fagales > Fagaceae > Castanea > Castanea sativa. The sequence continues at coordinate 36,922,867 of NC_134013.1, forward strand.
CTATCCTTGGCAATACTTTATCAAAAGCCCAAGACACTTTTTTTTGGAAAAATTTTACAAATGCTAAAAGCCCAAGTACTATCCATGACAATATTTTATCAAAAGCCCAAGTACTATCCTTGACAATATTTTATCAAAAGTCTAAATATTAGTTTGGCAAAATTTTACAAATACTAAAAGCCCAAGTACTATCCTTGGCAATATTTTATCAAAAGCCCAAATACTAGTTTGACAAAATTTTACAAATACTCAAAAGCCCAAATACTATCATTGGCAATATTTTACAAAAGTCCAATACTATTTTGGCAACATTTTATTAACAACCCAAAACTATTACTTTTTTGACAAATAATTATTTCATAAAAGCCCAAATATTAGTTGGCAAATAATATTATATTATGCTCAAAACCCAAAGTTAATACTTTGGCAACAATATATTTCAAAAGCCCATGATTCAAGTCCATTGCAAAACTATTTTATCAATGGAATTCAATATCATATTAAAAGCCCATGGTTCAAGCCCATGGCAATTAGTTATCAAAGCCCATGGTAAATCTCATGGAAATTATCTCTATTTCACTAACATACAGGTTATCATTCAAGGCCTACATTCAAGAAGTGGAGAACTTTGCAAGAGAACTTTCTTAATCCATCTCGGATCATGCCAACATTTTGCTACATTACTATTCACCCTATTTCCATTGCGACATGGGAAATCTTTGTTGAAAAATGTTCTCATGAAGAATTAAGGATCACTCTTGCTGCCCTCCACAAGCAAAAATCAGATCCAAGGCTTACTTGAATACATCCAGCAATTCCATGGCACTATTACAAACTACCTACTGCTGTATTTTCACATCACACAATCTACCTAGCTACTGCAAAGGTTTAAAAAGTTACTGCATTAGTAAAAGCCTTGCACCACTGGAAAGCAAGATGAGTGCTCCACAGTCCTTGTTACTTCTAATCATGATCCAACGAATGGTAAAAAATTCAAGAAGCCAATGGCCAACATCTTGACAAGAATCCACATGTACCTGGTACTGCTAGAAAAGATGAAGCAATCTTCTACAAGTGACTAGTGGAAGATATTTCCAAACTACCCAAGTCCGGCAAAGGATCTATCAAAGGAGACAACCATAATCATCGACGCTACTATTCCATGCTACAAAAGGCATGCACTTCAAAGAATCATCTATCAACATTGTCAAGTGGCACCCTTGATTCTTACTTAAGGGCAATAAGAGGTTCAACTGAACTTACTTCCTAAACACAAGGGAAAAGCTACTAGTATACTATTCTATTGTTGGATCCATACCATCGCCATCAATCTAGTATTTCCTATGCTACCGCTGAAACTCATGCCAGCCATACTTTCCTAGAAGCTGCCAATGTTATTTCCTTCATAGACAATGACACAAAGATCAAATATTTTCAATCATTATCATCTACTCAACAGTCATTATATTCAGTAAATTAGAAGATCATCCAGAATGATAAATCACCTATTCAAACTCCAGCAGTGAACTGACACACACCCAGTAGCTTGCTTGGGCAGACAAAACAAACTCCAGCTACTCATGTTCAGAACTCCAGTAGATCCGTTAGTCTATACAGATGCCTCCAGTAGACAGACTTACTGATCTATCATGTCCAGCAAAGTGCCAATTTTACTACTGAATCTATCAAGGTACTCCTCACTTGCTAATATATGCTTATCCAAGGTCTCTTTACACTTGGGGGCTTGGTCTTATCAATCCAAAGGTTCCATCTCTGGGGGCTGCAATTGGATATTTATCACAACAAAGTACAACAATATCAATGGAGGCATTTCCACTATATAAGACTATTGGTCTAGCAGCGGCCAACTTCTTTCCAGCACATACTACTCATCAATTTGACACTCTCACAAAATTACAAGCAACAAATGAAGCTCTATCCATTGGAGTACTATTACATCAAGTTGTGGCAATCCCACGCACTACACTATTAGAATTATAGCGATCTTATGCATCACATCACTTTAATCTTTGTAACGTCATCATCAAAGTTGCACTGATCTTACACTTGGGGGAGCAGGGGGATTGGTCTCTCACTATTTATTTGAGAAGACTACGTATAGATCTACATGAAGAACTTGTCACTCCACCAATTAAATCAAGGCTATTGCTCCAGTTATGGAACTTTCTGCTACATTGAATCTCTACATGTCCAGCAACACCTATTTTATTATTCCAGTAGTACTATCAAATCCAGCAATATGATCATCACTCATGACTCTATCAATACAATCATGACCATGCAGCCAATCCTACAAGGGGCCATTCAATCTCTATGCCTTCTAAAGCAACTCTTCCAACAAGGATGGAATCTCAATGGGAAGCTCATATTATCTTGGCCATCTCTATCAAATTTCTTCAAGAATTGACTACAATCAGTACTATCAGCAAAATATTCATCTGTTAAGATATCAAACTACATTATAGACTACTCCAGCAGTAAACCCAGTATTCACACTCTCAGCAGCAACAACTTCAATCTGCTGAATCAAGAATGGTATCCTCTCTAGCCATCTCTATCAAATTTCTTCAAGAATTAACTACAATCAGTAGTATCAGCAAAATATTCATCTGCTATGATATCAAACTACATTCTAGACTACTCTAGCAGTAAACCTATTATTCACACTCTTAGTAGCAACAACTTCAATCCGCTGAATCAAGAGTGGTATCCTCTCTAGCCATAGCATTGAAAGTTGTGTTCATATTATTTCTAAATGGACCAACTGCAGTCACAAGTACAAGAATGAAGTTAGCTCCAAATGCGTCGACTTCAACAAACTCAATTATAATCAAAGCAGCACAACATCTAGCTGCAATCCTGACCAATTTCAACATTACCTTATTGCCCTCAATCCAGCAACACCACATCCAGTTGCAATCCTGACCAACTTTAACATTACCTTACTGCCCTCAATCCAGCAGCACCACATCCAGTTGCAATACTAACCAACTACAATATTGCCTTACTACCTTCAATCTAGTAGCATCATCTCCAGCAGTCAACAATCTCAGACTGACTCATCTAAAAAAGTCTTTAAGCAAACCCATTACTCGTGCATGCCCTTGCAGTACAAACCCATGCACTTAGGGGGCTAAATGTTGAGGACTCTTTTCGCCCCACATGGCACTACTTCATTGGTAACCGATGCCACATCAACATATTATTGATTTTTTGGGTAAATCTCTTTAAAGTCCAAAATAAACTTATATCTCATGAATTGGGCTCATATGGCCCACAAGATCTTTACTTCAAGAGGCGGACTGGTCCACATTTCCTCTTCATCAATTGGGATCATAACCCCATGACATCATTAACATCAACATATGGATCAAGCTTAAGTAATGAATCAAGCTTAAGTAATGAATCAAAGCTCACAACATATATTACCTCTCTTGCACTCATGGCAAGCAGCTTTTCCAACAAAAGCCCGTATTTACACAAAATGACAACAAAACTCAAGGTATGTCATCTCATCATCGGCTTATGATCCAGGCTTATGATCCAAGCTTATGAGTCTCTTTGGGGAAACTTTGGGAGTCGTGATTTGGAGGGCTAAGAGGTATATTCAGTAAAGCTCCAACAGTTTAAAGGTGATAAAAGAAACATATTGTTTGGCGTGTCTTCTTCAACTCCTAAACTCTGACGAATCCGTGTGTAGCGAGTAGCATATGGTAAGCATCTTTTATCACATAGCACTTAAAATGATAAAATTTTTCATTGTTTTTTTCTTAAAACTTAATATTTATCATATGACAAATGCTCAATATCTCCAGTCATCTTAATGCTGAAAAAATAACTATTCATTCAATCTCCAGCTGTTCTTATACAAATTTAGAAACTTCATTATATTATTCTATATAAACTATATTACTACTTTCAGCTAAAGTCCAACACAAACACATGGCGTAATCTGATTGGCTGTCTTTAATTTCCAAATATATAAAATATTCATGATATCTCTAATACCCAGCTGCTGTTTGCCACAATCAGACCAAATATTCATTTGCCAACTACTAGAGCAGAGCATTAAATGCTCATCTTGCTCACCAAGATTAAGTCACAACACAATGAGATCTTGACTAAATCTCTAAAGCTTCATTAACTTTCAACCAATCATTCTATAACTTACTAAAAATGTGTTGTAATAGAACCTTGGACCAAAAATACAAACACCCAAAAAATGAAGCATTTCCAACAAAACCCCAGCAGTGTATTCAGCATTTGACACCTGCCTGGAAATGATATCATCAGCCATTTAATGCTGAAATCCCAACAACCAGCTGCTATACCCAAAATAGCAAGATACCCTTAAAAGAGATCTTATCATTTTCAGCAAAATCCATGAAATAAATCCTGAAATCCCAGCAACCTAACATTTGACCTCATCTGCTTCTACCCCAAGCAATAACTGTCTTATAACAACTGTGACAACTTTTGTTGATAGTTGGGACAGCTTTTTCAGAATAGCTGTGACAGCTGACCCAGCAGCCTTAATATTACCAAATTTCCTCATTTGGCTAAAAACCAAAACCAACTAAAGTAACTATCTCTTTCTTGCTAAAATACTTTCATTTTGTGTTGCTCTTTCTCTAACAGCTCTTACCCAAAATAACAAGAACACCTTAAACCTAAACATACCATTTTTGGCCAAATCTTAGGATGGATTTTCTGAAGATTCATTGCTAGTTGGGATAGATTTTAACTGAGATTATTTGCTAAATACCCCCTTAAACTCAACTTTAAATAGAACCTCCCATCAACACCTCAAAGGAGGACACCAATGGAGAAGAACAACTCTCTCATAAACTTCTCTATTCTCTCTCCCTCTAATAATCTTCTTAAGCTCTTAATGAAATTATGAGCTTTCTAAGTTTTTAGTTTCCAAATTAGGAACTAAACTCTTCAGCCCTTAGCTCATAAATGCCCTTTATAAGCCTTCATACATCCTCCAGCAGAAAATCTCAACAGCTTTACTAAACACACTACTACACCATTACTCTCTTATACTTATTTTCTCACTCCTCATATTCAGAGAATACATCTATCTTACTGCTCCTCTCTTCAAATACTTAAATAGATCTCCATACTCTTCTCTTACAAAATCTTTCCTCTTGGAAAGCAATCTCTACAACTTCTCCAGTAGTTATAATCTCGTTTTTTTACTATCTTTAAACATTATATCTCTCATACTTCCATATATCATACATGTTACCAATATTACATTCTACAAAATATCTATATCTTTTACCATATCCACACTTCTCAAGAGATATAAAACACTCATACTAAAAGCCCTTCTCATAGAAGACATAAACTTCTATTACTAAAGCCCTTCTCTTAGAAGACACAAATATTCTTTATAAAAGTCCTTCTCATAGAAGACACAAATCTATCTTTCGCAAGGCTCTTCTGTTAGAAGACACAAATACGCCATACAAAAGTTCTTCTCATGGAAGATAACACTATCCATAATTTCACAACAACTAAAAAATCATTATCAAAGGGGAAACTCATTTAAGTGCATGATAAGAGGGGCAAGCTTAATTAGCCTCTACACACAGCTGGACATACTCTCTTTCCCTCCAACTGCACCCATTTTTCCGCTTCAATCTTGAAGTTATCATAGCAAATTGCCTCTCTACCGCTGGAGTCATTTTCCTGGAATGTTGTCTATTCATTGATGCTACACTGCCGGAGCTGCAAACAATTAAAGATAAGTGACTTTGCTTCCATATCTTTAAATTTATATCATTGAATACATGATTATTTCACTTTTAAACACATATTACTTTATTTCAACTACTATTACAACCATTGATCAAAAGTATTATATCAAACACATATTACGTATTTATTTAACCATTATCATGATTCTTAAACTTTGACTTTAATGGTTTTGTAGGCTTAAAAGTATGCTGGTAGCCGTTGGACCACGTGATTCTGGGCGCAACTCTCCAAACAAACCCGAGTCTAGCAAGATCACCCCTTCAAAGGACCACACATGTTCGAGCTCCGAAAAAAGGCCCCTAAACACCGGGCAACCTGAATGGTTACCTTTCTTCTTAGCTTCTTTTCATGCTTGCCTATCACTTTGTGGTGTGGTATTGTGCAGAAAAGGTTTGTCCAAGTAAAGTGTTTCACTCTCCTTGGTGATGATATCGTTATTGGGGATCTGGAAGTCGCGAGGGTCTATCGTGACGACATGAATCATCTCAGGGTTAAAATCTCTTTGGCGAAAATGTTGACATCAAATTGTGGTGGACTTGACTCTATCTATTCATTGAATTTACTTTATTACATTTTTTATATAGGCTCGCTCCCTCTTTTTCCAAGAATTAATGCACTTCCCTTTACTTCATAGGGCCTTCTCTAATAGGGGAAAAGCCTTCCATTTCCGTCAAATGACCCGGCCTCCCCTGGCTCTTCCACCGTCCGGGCTCCCTTTCCTCCCTATGCTATGCTCCCCCGGTGCAGGCCTACCACGCTTTGTGTCTGCAGCGTTTTCACTAAACGGTCTTTGCCAGTAGTGCCATCCTCCCTGCTTGCTATATGAGCAGGTTGCCCCTCGCTGCTACAGTCTGTTAGGCTATGGATTACAAGTTTAAATGTAGTTGAATGAGACAGCAAGTGGGTTACACGTTCCACTGTGTCGAGATGTGAGGTGCAGGTGGTGATGATCACCCCGAACAATAATAGAATTGGTGCACCATTGTTTCAATTTCATAGTTGTACAATGGATATGACTTTTGACACAAATAATTATTTTCATCGTGAATTTCATTAGTGAGATTCACAATTATATGAGAAAGGGGAACGCATATTTGTTGTGCTTCCTGAACATTGAATAATTACTTGTGCCCAATACGATGCCAAAAATTTTGGCACTCAAAATAAAGTCACCTTGTTGCAATATTGTAGCAAGAGTACATCTAACTGCCTTTTCCTTTACCTTGACAATGACTGTGCAAGCTCAAAACTCTTGAAAGAATCAAAATGCTGCTTTGGAGCATTGGTTCCAACTCCTTACCTACTAGAGAAAGCCAAGAATTGGCATTGATGATCCAAGTCGTCCTCTTTGTAGTTCGGTAGTTGAGTCTTGGGCATATTTGTTGTTTAAATACCCTGTTGCCAGAGCCATTTGGTTTGCCGGTAATTGGGGCTTGAGATTTGACCATTGGCCAATAAATTCAAATGAAGACATTACTAATTTGGCACTGAAACCTTTTTAACCACCTTTTAGGCTCATAGGGAGAAGGCTTCCATGTGCTCACTACATATGGCCCTTGAACTATATGGAGTTTGAGGAGCTGATGTGTGCATAATAACGAGCAAAAGGATATTATGGTCATCTCCAATAGCGTAGATAGCATGATCAAGGAAAATGCCTTGGATATTGTTAATGAGAAGACTAAGGTATTGATAAAGAACCTACTCTGGCAACGGTGGCAAGAGACGACTCTGGTTAAGTGTTCAAAGTCTAGGCCAAGCTACATGAGATGTGCTTTCCTTTGCAGGCGAAGGCAACAACCTTTCTTTGGGCCTTATATGTTGCTACGAGGGGGAATTGGATGCAGGTTTATAAAAAATGATGCTAAAGTTTGTGTTAACAAATTCAATGTTACCTGTGAACAAGTTGATGGGTCTATTAGCATTATTTTTTGTAATTCTTTTTTTTTTAGAGAGTTTCAACCTATGGCGTTCGCTCTTGATGAGCGCTTTTTGTCATCAGACCAAGATATCAATCAGTTTTTGGTGTAGGCTGGGATTGAACCCCAAATCTCTTATTCAACCATCAGAGACTTTACCAGTTGAGCTAACCGGAACCCACATTTTTTGTAATTCCTTTGAACTTAGTAAGTCATTTTTCTAGGTAAGTTTAGTTGGGTTTGCTGAGATCTTAATTTTGCAACCGATAGTGCTGCCAAACTTGATGTTGGGCTTAAAAGCCTTTTTCTTTATCTTTTTTTGTAATAAGCACCCCAAAAGTCATCTCAAATGCTTCTAAGAGCATTTACATTAACCCGTGCAAAAATTTATATTTGTTTTAGCATAAAAACTTACTTTTTTCTACTTTACTTAAATCATTTTTTCAAAACACTCACATTAGATTGTGCATTCTATATTCTATTTTATTTAAATAGTCATTATTTTTCATTCATTTTATTTTTATTTTCATCCAAATTTTTCATTAGTGATCCTTTGTTTTCTCAGCAAATAAACAGATACCCCAAAATCCACCTCCAATTCGAATCCAAATATTATGGCTTGTTTTGAGATAATGAGAGTAAAGTAGAGTTTACTAAAAATTTGGCTACAAATTTTCAATCAACGCTACTCTACTCATTTTCAACTCTCTCTTAATCCAAACAAACTATTAAAGATAAGCTACTCTATTTGAGACAACCAACCTACGTGATTGTGTCACTGTGTTTGCTTTGATGCCCCTCCCTTTCCAACTCTCCGATTATTGCTCTGCTCACAATATCAACTCCTTGCCTTGCTTTTCTTTTCTTTTCTTTCTTGAAAGCCTTTGGATTTGGCTAGATTCACCCAAAAATCAAGCCGAAAATCCACCTCCAAATCAAACCCAAAATTCAGAGGCAACGAGAGAAAATTCCTATACAAATCTCCTGGGACGTATACAACTGGTTGTTTGAGAAAGACAACGATGATAAGCATGCGGTTTTCATTTCCAGGTTTGAAAAAGGAGTTGAATATAAAGAAAAGGAAAGGAATTCCTTTTTAAGAGTTCGGTTTGTTGAGAGAAAAGTGAAACGGAAAATCAATATAAAAATAAAGAAATTAAGTAAAGTTGTAGGCTTAGCTACAACCTTACTTAATATCATTAATATTACTACATATTTCGAAAATCTAACTATTAGACTACATGTTTTTTACACTCTTAATACACATATTAAACTTTGTACTAATCAGATATTATTTACTATATGACCTATAAGATTATATTATATGCATACTTATAAACTGCAAAAACTTGTAATTTAAACAATTTATTAATGACATAGCTATTGAATTTTTAATTTTCTAGAAATTTTGCAAGTATAGAAGATATAAGAAGAAAATGTAATGTCATTATGAATTTGTCAAAATTTACTTCCAATAAAAAGATATTAAGTAAGGTTGTAGTTTTAAGCTATAACTAATTTTGTAACTAAATTTTGTCCTTAATAAAATGTTAAAATAGATAATTGAACACTCACATTAGTTCGTGTATAATACCATAAGGGGTAAATTTAGCACATTTAACTCCAAAAATCATCACCACCAATCCATGTAAACTTATGTAAATTTAGATTGTTGTTACAAACTCTATATAATATACACGGTTACCATTTAGTTCACATGCAAATCTATTTTTTAATATTTCTTCTACTCATATACTTAAAGAGGTGGGTGATTTGAGAGAGTAATGAAAAATATTGATTAAAAAAAATAATATTTTAATAATATAAAGTGTAAAATACATTCTCAAAAAAAAAAAGAGTGTAAAATAGATAATTTAATATGCATTTTTAAAAAAATAGTTGTGTAAAATAAAAAAATATATTTTTTATGCTAAAATGATGTGAATGCTCTAATTGTGTATATTTACACAACTTAAGCGATGTAGGTGATTTTCGGCTTAGATATGCAAAATTAACCTCTTATGTTATTTATCTGGACTAATGCGAGCGCTCTAAAGATTGTATTGTTGTTGCCTCTTCTATTTGATCAATTAAGTTTCTAGGTAAAAAAAGGCCAATATCTTGTTTACTTCTCTGCCTGCATGGCTTTGTTTTGGTCATTTTTTCCTCTCTAATGGACAATGATAGACAAAGAATCAAGACCGAAAGCGGTGAAGGGTGTAATGATTCTAATGAAGGTGTCCAATTTATCCTCTATCACTTGTTTTGGAAGGAGGGGCAAATTAGCATTTTGATTTTAAGTTTCGTTAGACTTTACCCCAAAACAAACAGCATATAAAAGTGTAACAAAGTCACAACTTTTGGTCAATCATGCATTTCTACAATTCAGAGGGCAAAGAATAAATTAGGGAATAATTTATGGTGAAAAGTGAAATTTTCCCAAATTTTTATTTGAAAGAACAAGTGACAATAAAAGAAACATCTCAAAGTTTCCAACTCAAGCAAAACTTTGGGGTACAGTTTGAAAATGAGGTTCTGATAAGTCCAGATACAATTTTAAAGCTAACACCGAACAATCAAACCATATTTCCAAGTCAACCAGACATTTTCGGGTGTGACTTGCTGAAAAACTGTGTTTCTGATTAGGCAAAATTAAGTACTAAATGAAGAAAATAGGGTCCCAAAAACTAGAATCTCTCAATAACCAACCACAGCAGATATAAAGTGTGCACCTATTAGTATAGACCAACTTGAAAAGAACATGATAAATAAAAACCCAGGTAATGCTAAAACCAAAATTCTGAAGCAGCATTAATTATTTGAAATCTAAGGTATCTCAATAAAACAAAACTTGACAAAAGACTTCCAAATCCTCATGTCAAACAAAAGGAAAAAATAACAATACCAGACATTTGTTCTGAAGGGAAATTGCATACACATAAACAGATAGCCTAAATTAACCTGATGGTCAAAAATCCCCTGATAAGTTTAAATCATTAAGCCTTGACCCGTCCATAGAACTTCTGTTTCTCTTGAGTTGTCTGGAAACGGCCATGGCCAAACTTTGAGGAAGTGTCGATGAACTTGAGTTTGATCTCCTCAAGTGCAAGACGAGATGTTTGCTTGAGCAGAGACTGGCGAAGTGTAACAACCCTCTTCTTAGGTCCAACACAGCATCCCTTGATCATAATATAATCATCCTTCACTATACCATAATGAGGGAAGCCACCCATAGGAGTAATGTCTTTCTCAGTCCTGATTCATTACCCAACCCAATAAATGAGTCAACAATATCAAGTGTTACAAACAGCAGCCAGTAAGACATAATTAAAATTGAACTCCTACAACATATATACCTCCAAATAGAAGATCAAATATCACCATTTGAAATTAAGGCCAAGAAGTTTTTGACAAAAAAACGGTGGCACCGATTTGTTGTTTTCTGATATTAAAAATTCATTCACAGAAACAACTAACCTGTCAAATTCAGTTAAAGCAGTGTGTGACTCCACCCCAGTCTTGCCGAGCTTGTAGATCTTCTTGTTCATCTCAGTACGGTGGTGGTACCCATTCTGACCAGCCCTGGCAACTGTGAATGAGACTCTAGCTGGATGCCAGGCACCAATACATGCCACCTTCCTCAGACCCCTGTGTGTCTTGCGGGGAAGGCGGGTGACACCCCAACGTGTGACAACACCTTCATAACCCTTACCCTTTGTCACACCAATGATGTCAATCATTTCATCTTTCTGGAAAACAGCATCCACAGGGATTTGCTTTTCAAAGAAGCCATATGCATAGTCCACTTTTTGAGCAATAGTTCCACCATTGACCTGGATTTCCATCAGGTGTGCTTTCTTCTGTTTCAATCCCTTCATTTTCCTAATCTGTGACAGATCATCCAGAAGCACTCATTTGTCAGTCTAGGACAATATGAAGGTCAACGAAACAACAAAAAAAGCAATTAATGAAACAATGTCAAATGGAGAAATGTAATAAAATATTATCATACAGCAGATTGGGTTTTCATATATATATATATATATATGTTCTTTGCCAAGGTTCCTGAACTTCATATTTGGATTTTTTGTAGCATCTGATGGAAACCCAATAGTTTTCTAATGATATCGTATATCACTTCTTGACATGGTTTCACTAATATATATGTAAAGTTCGCAGGCTTAAGATTTTACACACATGTACCAATTTGATAAACGAGAAGTTGGTACCTGAGTGTGTGCCAAAACCCGAATAACAGTTGCATATTTTTTCATTTTCTCCAGCTGTGCTTGAATACTCTTCTTCCCTTCTTCAGATTCATATTGCTTTGAGTATTTTGTGAAAGCCTTCTTCTTAGACTTGCACCAATTCTTGTAGAACCTCCGCTTCAGCTCCTCGCTCAGATGCTGAGCCCACACAGTGTTCAGTGAGCGAAGGCCACGTGGAGTCTTCACATAGCCCACAACTCCAACAACCACCATTGGAGGAGTCTCAACAACAGTAACAGCTTCACAAGTCTCCTTCTTGTGAAGTTCTAAAAATAATTATCACACAAGGATCAGATAAAAAAGCATAATAAAAACTGCATGATGGAAAAATAACCATATGGGAAATTCAAATATAAATATTATAAATAAAAAGACAAACAGAACAAAATATAGATGAATGAAAAATTCATCACAGTATCTATCAGCGGTATTAAGTAGATCTTCCACCAATTTTTTTTAATGAACATATATAGCCCAATTAATCTATTAAAAAAAAACAAACTGAGAAACTTCATCACATTATCCTATATATAAAAAGAAAAAAAAAGTGACAAGTTAAAAAAAATAAAAATAATAACTCACTTGATCCGGGTTTTTCGACCTCCCTGACAATGTGAGTCATCCCAGCCTTGTAGCCCAAAAAGGCAGTAAGCCTGCAAGGCTTGCTTGGGTCATCCTTAGGAAAAGCCTTCACTGACCAACAAATAGAAAAGGCATAAATAAATAAATGGTAGAAAAAGAAAGCAATACTACTACTAAATCACAAAAGAAGGAGAAGAAGAAGAAGAAGGAATATGAAGAATTAGATTGAATACCCTTTCCCCTGTGACGAGCAGCTCGCTTCCTTGGAAGAAATCCAAGGGACCCATGTCTCGGGTGCTCAAACTTCCTGTGAGACATTCTCTCCTCCTCCTAAACCCCCACAAACAGCAAAAACCCATTTCATCTTTTAGCCAGCTTGCTTTGAAAATAGTACTATGCTTTATTATTTATTAGTTGAAAAGCAACATAATAATAAGCTATAAACTCAAACATTATATTATATGTTGTTACGCTTGGTTGCTTAGGAAATGGAAAAGAGCGAGAGAAAGAGAGAGAGAGATGACCTGAGCTTCCCGCTTGCGGCGACTGCACCCGGCTTCAGATTTTGGACTTAAACCCTACCTCTCTTCTTTATAGTACTGTATTCCTCTTCTTTAATTACACGAAACCCCTCTGCTTTTTGTCGTATTCTATTTAGCTAGTCACTAAGAGCATACACTACAAGGGTGTTAAAATTGCTAAAAAGCTATTTTAACATCTCAAACCATAAAAACATGTTTACAACAAAGTTGCTATAGCTAAAATATTTTGCTATATTTTTGCTTTCGAGCTGTCATCTTTCTTTTGGATAATTAACAATTGTGAATTTCATTAAACGTGGGTAAGACCCAAGGAAAATACATCAGATTGAATTTGAGATACAATGAGAGGGGGGAGGGGGGAGGGGGAGTATCTTCCACCCATGTTAAACAGTCTACAACATCTATAGTGTGTCTAGCCATTAAGTGAGCCGCCTTGATGCAGTCTCGTTGAGTGAAATTTGTCTTTCATGATCTGAAGTTTGGTAGTTAGGCTTGAGCACCTGAGATGATTTGTTGAATTGGCAGGGGGTAGTGGTCTCTCGGTTGAGTGCATGGATTACCACCTGTGAATCCCCTCCATAATGACTTGTTTGAGACCCAACTCCCATGTGAAGATGATTCCACATTTCACAACCTTTGCCTCTGCTTCCATTGCTCCTAGCGGATACAAGAGCATTTTCAATAGAGCTCCCATGATTTGGCCACTGTCATTACGAATTACAACCCCAAGGCCATACTGTCTTGACTCGACGAACACCGTTGCATCCACATTGACTTTGTACTAGTCTAGGGGCGGAGGTTTCCAAGACTTGGGAGATATTACTGCTTGCCTGGGCGGGGGGTGGCTTGTTGCTTTCCGATACTCAGCAATGTATCAGCGGGCGTCATTGACAATTACCGATGTCGTTTTTTAAGTGGCTCCTTGCCAAATGTTGTTCCTATTGTTCCAAATGCCCCATGTCGTGGTAATGAGGATTTCCATGTCAGCATGGGAGTGATTTTCCTGGAATAGCTAGAGTATATCAATGAAGTCTCGAGGCTCCCATGTCTAATTGGGTGGGTGAATCTTGAAGGTAGTCCATACTTTTTTTGCTAAATTGCATTTCCAAAAGACATGCCCTGTGGTTTCAACCTTTTCACATAGATCACAGTCAACCTCAATTAGGATGTGGTGGTCTCGAAGTTGGGTCTTTGTTGGGAGTATGTTCTTGCAAGCCTGCCAGGCAAAGTTTCAAATTTTGCTTGGGCATTTCAGTTCCCATATCAACTTCCACAAGGCTTTCATTGCTGTGTTGTCTGAGCATTGCCCTTCGGGTTGGCTGTTAAGAAGCATTTTGGCCACATGATAAGCACTGCGGACAGAGAAGGCTCCATTTGGTGTTGCTGCCCAGACTAGGCGGTCTTTAGTGGGAAGGGAGCTTGGTAGGATGCCTATTATTATTTAAGCTTCATGTGGTAGGAAGGTACTGTCTATAGCATTCGCTTTCCATGTATGTAGCTCTTGGTCAATTAGGCATGAAACATAGTCTCCACTAATCAGGGTCTTCTGAGGGCTCACCACTTTGAAGGTTGATGGGGTTGGCATTCATTTATCTTCCCAGATTCGGACTTTCGCTCCATTGCCATTGTTCCACCAAGCTCCTTCAAGGATAACATCTTTCACAGCCATAATACTTCACCATGCGAAGGAGGGTCTTTTGTCGAGTTGTGCATCCAAGAATGTGCTATTTGCAAAGTACTTAGCCTTGAAGACTTGGTGGAATAGGGTGTTTTGGTTCTGCATGAGGCACTAGCCCTGTTTTGCCAAAAGAGCTAAGTTGAAAGCTTGTAAGTCCTGAAAGCCTATGCCCCCTTCAACCTTCAACTTGCAAAGCTTATCCCAAGCAATCTAAGGGATTTTTCTTTCCTCATTTTTCTACCCCCACTAGAATCTACTAATCATGGATCCAAGTTCTCTACATAGCGACTTCGACAACTTAATACAACATATCGTGTAGGTTGGTGTTGCTTGGGCGACAGCTTTGATGAGTGTTTCTCTTCCTGCGTTTGAGAGGAGCTTCCCTTTCTAACCCACTATCTTTTTCCCCACCTGGTCTTTTATTTTGTTAAAAGCTTTCCTTTTGCCTCTGCCGATTAGAAAGGGGTGTCCTAGATATTGATTGTGTTGCTTAATAACTTGGGCTCCAAAGAGGCTTTTTATGGAATTTTGGATTCCCATGCTTATGTTCTTGCTGAAAAATAGCGAAGTCTTCTCCCTGTTCATTCGCTAACCTGAGGCTGCCTCATAGTCTCTTAGCACCTTCCAAACTTTGTTACATTCATTCATATTGGCCTTGCAGAATATCAAGCTATCATCGGTGATGCTCTTCGATAGACTAAGATACCTATGATGTGGCCTTGGAGTTTTTCCTTTTTAAGCATGCTTGAGAGTCCCTCAGCACATAAGAAAAATAGGTAAGGGGATATTGGATCCCTTGACGGATTCCCCTGGTTGGTCTTATCATTCCTCGTGGTTCACCATTTAGCAGAACCGAGTATGACACGATTGTGATGCACATCATCATCAAGGAAACCCAGCGGTCATGGAAGCCAACTTTTTTCATGATCCTTTCCAAGCATGGCCATTCAACTCTATCGAACGCCTTACTCAAATCAAGCTTGATGGCCATGAGACCGTCCTTCCCCTTCTGCCTTTGGTTGATATGATGCATTGTTTCAAACACCACCAATATGTTGTTAGTGATCAACTTGTCTAGGAGAAAAGCACTTTGGGAGGTGTTATTAACATCAGGCAAAATCTGTTTTAAGTGGTTAGCTAAGACTTTTGAGATAATGCGGGAAAGAACGTTATTGAGGCTAATGGGGTGGTAGTCTATAACCTTTTGTGGACTATTCTTTTTTCGGGATTAAGCATATGTGTGTGGCATTTATATTAGGGGGCATGATAACATAGTTTTAAGTGTTAAGAACACATTCAATAACATTCGACCTGACAATATTCCAAAATTTCTTATAAAAGATAGGTGGCATACCATTGGCTCCTAGGGATTTGAATGGGTGCATTAGTTGGAGAGCATTTCTGACTTCATCAAGGTGAAACTCACTGAGCAGAGTGGCATTCATTTTTGGTGTTACCTTTGGTTCAAAAGCTTCCTCTACTGCCTCAAAGTTGGTTGGCATGTTAGATTGGAAGATGGACGGGTAATAATCCAACACAATAGTCTCTATGTCCTCTGTATTGTCTCTTTAGAATCCGAAATCATCTTGCAGCCCCAGGATGGTGTTTTTTTGACACCTTTGAGTTGCTATAGAATGGAAAAAATTGGTGTTTCGGTCTCCTTCCTGCATCTATAGAGCTTGTGACCTTTGATGCCACATGTCATTTTTCTTGTCCATTAATTCATTTCTTTCTTTCCAAAGACATTAGATGTCCTCGGCAAATTCATGGAGCGTGTTAAGGGACTCAAGGTGCTGGAGCTTTTCCTACTTATCTTTTAGCTACTTAACAACGTGTCCAAAGACGTTTTTGTTCCACCATTGGAGCTGGTCTTGGCAGTTTTTTTATTTTTATTTTAGCTTGGGTGGTGATGCTTTCATTGACAGTGCTAATACCATTCCAAGCTAATTCCATGACTTCCTTGCATGCTGGGTCTCGCAACCACATTGTTTCAAAGTGGAAACAAGGCCTCCATTTTCGAGCTTTAAGGCCATGGACTAAGTGTAGTACTAGGGAGCAATGGTCAGAGGTGGCCATGGAACTGTGTTGCACCTTTGCTCTGCAGAATATGGCCTTCCATGCAGAGTTTGCCACCATCCTGTCAAGGTGTATTAACGTTCGTTGTTACCCAAGTCTTTTATTGCACCACGTGTAGTTTGGTCTGCTGAAGCCTAAGTCATGGAGGTCACAAAAATCAAGGGCATCTCAGAAAGTTATCATCTGCTCAGTTCTTCTTTCTGCCCATCCACATTTTTCATCAGCGTGAGTAATCTCATTAAAGTCCCTAAAAACAACCCAAGGGAGTTCAAGCTATGTATGTATATGTTCTAGGAGCTTCCAAGATGTGTGCCTCTTTTGCGTATCGGGGTGGCCATAAAAGCCCGTGGCCCTCCAATGCTGGCCAATTACAGGGTCAAGGATGACAATGTCAATGTGGGAGTTTGAATACTTATGGGTCCAAAAGGTTGTACCTTCTTTCCATAGGAGGGCGAGACCTCCACTCTTCCCCTCACTCGGGACTATTATTCCTTGTGTGTAGTCTAGCTTTGACTGAATCTTGGACATATGTGCGATATTGGCTTTTGTCTCCACGAGGAAGATCAAAAGGGGAGCTTCAGCTTTCACCATTTTGGTGAGTGTAAGAACTGACCGAGAGTTCCCAAGCCCTCGACAGTTCCAGGATAGGATATTCATTAGGCTAGGCGGGGCTACATAGTAGCCTTCGCCACATCGCCAACCATGTTGTGTTTGTTCTCCCATACTTTCTCAACTGACTTCTTTCCCTTCTTTCGTTTCATGTAGATGGAGTTTGGGTCAAGTTCCTGTAAGGGAATTGGGCCATCTCTCTTTTGGGCTCCCCCGTTAGTAGTATGTGTTAGGCTTTTTGTTTCATTGCTTCTAGTGATGCGTTTCCAAAATCTACCTTTGGGCCTAGTAGGGTCATCAATCCAGCTCACTTCATTTTCAAATATCATAGGCGTAGGCCCATTATTATAATCCAATTGCACTCTTTGACTTTCTTCAGCCTTTATAGTTACTTGCAGGACGTCAATGTCATCATCCTCTGTTGCTGCCAATTCATCTCTTGTCACCATCATTCGACGTACTCCACTTTCTTCCAAGTTCTTTGACTTAGCTGGGTTTGAAGAGACATTACCTCCGGGGTTTGCATGCTTTTGAGAGAGTTCAGCTTTGGTAACATATCCTTTTGCAGGTTCTAGCTCACTGCTCCAAGCTAGGCTTTCTGTAGGGTCTAAAATGTGCAGCTTTGGCATGGCTTTTAGGTGGGTCACAGGTGTGTTAAACGCTCCACTGGAATTACCAACCACGCCACCAGTGTGTGGCTCACCTACTTCCACTGCCACGTGCGAGAGATGGAGGTCGTGCCTATCGTGCTGCTTATTGTGCTGTCGGTCTTCCGTCACACAACTACCCTCGCCGGTTCCATTGTTGCCTTGGTAGTCAGAGGAGTTCCGCCTGTGGGTTCACCCCTGAGTTAAGTGTTGTACTGGTAAATGCCTTTCTCTTCTCCATTGCCGGATGTGCCATCCTTATTGCACTTTTTTCACCATGCCCAATCATCCCATATAGGTAGCAGAAGTTTGGGAGTCGTTCGTATTTGAAGAAGACCCATCGTTGTTCGTCGTTTTCTACTTTTATCTTTTTGCCCCAAACTAGCTTCCTCGTTACATTAATCTTAACTCTGATTCTCAGATAACGCCCCCATTGTACACCATTCTCTGGAACATCCACTTCTAAAACCTCTCCAAGCTTGCTTCATATCATCCATCCAATCTGTTTTGTTCTGCTTTTCAGGGGTAGATTATGTATTTGGACCCAAAAAGGGCACCAGGGGAGCCGAATGTCCTTTGGTGCAAATTCACCATTGAAGTTTTGGAGTAGGACTAGGTTTTTCTCGTAGCCCCATAGACACATGTTCAAAGCCTTTTGCTTGTCTTTTTTGTCGCAAAACTTAACAAGAAATAAATCTTCCTCTATACCTGAGATTCAGACCCCTTTGTTTGGTTTCCAAACCATTCTCATTGTCTTTCGTAAAGCTTCAGTATTGATGCTCTTTTGGGTAAAAATCTTCATAACGAGATAGTTTTTACCAATCTCTCTAGCAGCCTGAGTACTGCCTCCATCGAGTGTGATTCCTTCATCTTCCTCTTCAGTGAGGGTTAACTTTTTCTAGATTTCCTCAAGCTCTTCAACCATCTTTCATCGAACATCAATATAAATACAGGAGGGGTGGGAGTGAAGAAGGGAAGGGAGGTAAGGAGGGTGTGGTGAAGTAACAAAAGGAAGAAAAGAAAGGGAAACAACGAGGAATCTCACAAAAGGAGACTATTGACTACTTGCAGGTTGCAAGACATAACTTGCATCTACGTTCGGAGAACGAGAGCACTAACTACAATGAGCTATTATCAATAATAGCTCATTATAGCATGAAGGTAAACATAAAAACCATTTTTTTTATTCCCAACGTCCCTTTTATCTCTCAAGTCTCTTCTATCTTCTCTTTCATCTCCGTTTCTCTTTGATCTTGGTCTCTCTCACTACTCAGACACTCTCTCACCTCTTTCCGACTCTCCCTCTCTCTTTGATCTTAGTCTTGCTCTGCCAAATGCTAAGACGGTGGCACAACAAGGCATGGCTGTGTTCTTCATGGGCACCAATTGCAGGAATTTGTGGGTTTTGGTGGTTTGGTTTCAGTGGGTTTCTTGAATTCTAGTCCAAGCTGAAGAGGTGGTCTAGTTTCGTGGGTTTCTTCTTTCACTGCAAGTGGAAAACCTTGAGATTTTGGGTTTAGGTCTGAGCAAAAATCAAGAGAAATGAAGTTTTGGTATAAGCAAAATCAAAAGAAATGAAGTTTGGGTTAGAGGAAAACCTTGAGATTTTAGGTTTGGGTTTGAGCAAAAGTCAAAAGAAATGAAGATGGTTAGAGCAAGGGCTACCGAGAGAGGATGACCGGAGCGTTGGTTTGTGGAGGTGTGGTGAGTGTGGGGTTGTGGGTTTGTGGAGGATGGCTAGTCGGAGTGTGGTGGTGGTTGGTTGTTGGTTTGTGGAGATGAGGTTGTGCTATGGGTTTGGGATTATGGAGGTGGGGCTGTGGGTTTGGGACTATGGAGGTGGGGTTGTGCTGTGGGTTTGCTTTAGACGTAAGAGAAGAAGAGAGTCCAAAGAGAAGAGAAGAAGAAATAGAGAAATGAATAATAAAAAAATGAAAGGGAAAGAGAGAAATGAATTAAAAAATGAATAGTGTTTAGGTAATTTGAAAAATAGAAGTTTTGATGTAGGGTGTATTATAAAGTGCGTTGTTAAAATAGATAAAGTAGCTTTTTAAGTTGCTAAATGTTAAAAAATTTACATTCTTTACTGTGAATGCTCTAACTACCTTATCTTCTTTTTTCTTTTTCTTTTTCTTTTTTTTTTCCTTTTTTTTTCTCTCATTAAAAAAAAGGGTAAATTTCACTAAACTACCTGGGCTAATACCACTTAAGTCCACAACTTTAAAAAAGTGACCAACTTAGTCCTTGAACACCATTTAGTCCTTAGATGTTGTTCAAACTCGTTAGTTGTTCTTAGCCTCTCCTCTCTCTTTCCTCTTCTCTCCCATTCTCTCTCTCTCCTTTATTGAATGCCTAGCTCATGCTAAGATCTTTGCGTTTCTAAGAATCACACTACATGGCTGCACCGTGTCATAGAAGACAAACAGACACACATAGCCATATAAAACTTGAAACCCCTAAAAATCTCAGATTACAAACACGGATTCATAATCATACATACACAAAAAAAAAAAACACTATAATAGACCCATTTTGATACAAAACTTGAATTAGAAAATACCCACAGATTCACAAATAATCATACCCAAAACCACATTTAAAAGCCAAATAAAAAATCATCAAATCCTCATCACTATAAGAAAACTCAATCCTAAATTCACCAAAACACAAACCAACGAAGAAAGAGGAGAAAGACCCGCAACCACTAGTGTTGGCATTGCTGGTATGATTTGTCGCATGTGGTAGTGGTGGAGCTCATGGGTCTCCACCAAACATTGACGTTTGGCACTCAAACTTAAACCCAAACAGAAGCACAAATGCAAACTTTTTCTTATATTGCTGAGGAGCGCTAAAGCTAGTGTCAGTAGCACTCAATTGAAGCCTTCAGTGAGGAACAGCAGCAACAGTGGCGAGGAGAAACTCGAAAATCCTTAGCCAACTCTCTTCATGGCATTGATGAGAGAGAGAGAGAGAGAGAGAGAGAGAGAGAGTGCAAGATCTTAATAGCAAAACATTGGTTCCGCCATGGCCAAAGGTTGAGAGAGGGAGTCTTCAGTTGTTGACCGTTGTGGGTGAGAGAGAGAAGAGAGAGCCAGAGAGATCTGAGAGAGAAGATAAGGGTTTGTGAGATGGACGAGAGAGAAGAGAGAAGAGGAAAGAGAGAGAGGAGAGACTGAGAACAACAAACGGGTTTAAATGGCATCTAGAGACTAAGGGCTTGTTTGATAGGCAAGCTTAAACTCACATTTTCAGTTTTTAAACAACCTTACACACATGTTCACATACTTTTTCACCCACACGTATTTCAAAAAACTACAAACAACATTACTCAAACTCTTCTACCAAACGAGTCCTAAATGGTGTTCAAGGACCAAGTTGGCCACTTTTTAAAAGTTGTGGACTTCAGTGGTATTAACCAAAACCTTAGGGTAGTTTAGTGAAATTTACCAAAAAAAAAAAACTACTTTTTTTTTCTTTTTTTAGGATAATAGCTTAAATCATTTGTACCAAATAATAAAAAATAAATTTTTTTTTTAAAATGTATCAATTTTACTCCAAAATCACTCACATTAGTCAAGCTAAAAATGTGTAAATTTGCAAACTTGCTACTGTCTAAATTTACACTTCCATTTAATCAAAACCCTTCTCTTTTAAAATTGTTGTCTCTTTGTAAATTCTTATCAAAACCCTTTATACACACACACACACACAACCCTTATTTTAAAACAAAACTTTTCCCCAAAAAAATGTCACAAGGTTTTCCAAAGAAAACATTTTTCTTTTCAAATGTGAATAAATGTTTTTTTTTTAAATTTTTTTATTTACATAGAGTTGCTTTTAGATCCTTCCCTTCAAATGACATTTTTTTTAAAGGGGTTTGTTATGTATCTATGATACACTTCCATCGAATCATTAAACTCCCATCAAGCTAACATATCCTTTCTCTCCTTTTCGCTAATAATTTTTGGTTCAGTATGTTTATGCATGAGAATAAAAATTGGAGAATAAAATGGGCTTAAATGCATAAGGTGACATCTTTCCTCACATGGTAAACATGTAGAAAGTATAATAATATTCACATGTTAATTATATATACATTTAAATTT
This sequence comes from Castanea sativa, assembly GCF_040712315.1. NCBI lineage: Eukaryota > Viridiplantae > Streptophyta > Magnoliopsida > Fagales > Fagaceae > Castanea > Castanea sativa. Next base: position 36,945,084 of record NC_134013.1, read on the forward strand.
TTGCAGTTTTGTAATATAGTTTTCACATGATAGACATATATATTATTTACATGTTTTGTTTGTATATACTCCTTGCAATAAACATTCACATGATAGTTTATACATAAATAAAATACTCACATGATATGTACGTATATTGTTCGTACAAAACCTTTTCAAAATAAAAATGTCAAGTGTTTAATTTGTTTTCTAAAATATGAATGTTGAGATTAAATTAAAATGAGGTACTATCCTTTGGGTATGTAGTGTGGGGTGGCTAACACCTTTCCCACCTATGACTGAGCTTCCATATCCAAGAATTTTTGGTTCGAGACATTGGTTTACCTTAATTAATTAGTGACGCTTGAATTGGGTTTTAGTTAATTAGGTAACTAAAACAAATTAGACAAATAGGAGACCAATCACACATAATACAAAACTAGTGGTTGGTGGCAACTTTTTAGAAAAATTAAGAAAAGAGACTTACGCACCCTAGAAACACATGCACACATGAACACATCGCCAAAACACCCAATGTGGAAACTCGGGAAGAAATAGAGGGATTTATTTGACTATGCATTATTTCACACCAAAACTTTGACCTCTTCTTTTGTACATAAAGCTTGATCCGAAGATATTTTTGTACAAAACAAACCCAACTTTTTTTCCCACGAAAGCAATCCCTAGGGTGTTTTCAACACTTAAACTTGCACCAAGTTCCTTTTCCCACAAAAAATCTGATTTCATATTTAGTGTGAAAATCTTGACTCGTAGGTATTTCCGTATTTGACATCAAATAAGCCATACTTGTTTAAGCACAAAAGCTATTCCTAAGGGCTAAGGTGCTTTTGGTACCTAAACTTGGAGCAAGCTTATCCAACCTCTTATTTCATGCAAAAAGATTGACTTGGAGGTATTTTTGCATGAAATAAGTTTGACTTGTTTTGCCTGATAGCAATCCTGAATGTGTTTTTGGCACCTAAACTTGCACCATGCCCATTGTTTCGCCAAATCTCCAACCTCTTGCATGAATATATTTCCTCAAAAAATAAGCCAGGTATGTTTTTGCACGAAAGCAATCTCCAAGGTATTTCCATCACCTAAATTGTGGAGTAATTAAGTGCCAAAAAGGTAGGAAGAAAAAAGATGAGAATGACAAATGAGGTAAAAAGAAATCAACCAAGATGGTTAAGGTTAGGATAAGGGTGAAGATTGATAATTGATGATATCTTATAATTGTAAGAAGTGAGGTAGGTGTGTAAAGTGAAGCCGAAAAGATGAATCCTACTGAAGGGGATGAGCATAAACTATAAGGAAGATGAAGCTAACCTTAGAGCATTCTTATCAAATGTGCTAAAAATGCTAAATGCTATTTTTTAGCACCTCAAATGATAAAAATCCACCTACATCAAATATACTATATCTTAAAAATTTTAACATTGAGCTACAGTAAGATCTCATTTTTGAGACCCTACTGTAGCAAGATGCTAGAATTTTTTAATATTTTTTTCTCTCTCTCCCACTCTCTCGTGTGTTGTGCGGCCCGTGCCTTTCTTCTCCCTAAGCTTTCCTCTCTCTCTCTCTCTCTCTCTCTCTCCTTCTCAAACTCAAGCTTCTTCTCAGACCACCATGCGACAGTGTGTATATATATACACCTCACCTCTCCTTCACCTTCCCTTTCTCTTCCAAATCTCTGTGAGCTATTTATTTCAATTCTTGCTAGTTTGAAAATTTAATTCTCTCCCTTTTTCTCTCTTTGGCCGATGGTTGTGCTTTTGCGATGGTTGTGGGTATTGGGTCGTGATCTGATGGTCCGATGGTTGTGGTCCGGTGGGGTGATTTGATTTTGTGGGTCTGGATTTATGGGTCTGAGTTCATGGGTTTGGGTTTGTGGGTCTGGGTTCATGGGTCTGGGTTTGTGGATCATTGACGTGATCGATGTGGATCGTCGAGTTGATAGGCGTGGATCGTCGACTTGATCGGCGTGGTCGGCGTGGGTCATCGACTTGATCGACGTGGGTCTTTGATCGTTGTGGTGGTCGTCGGAATTGTGGTGGCTGGTGGTTGGTGGCCGGTGGTGGGTAGGATTATTGGGTAGAGACAGTGAGACCAAGAAGGAGAGAGAGACAGTGAGACCAAGAGGGAGAGAGGATGAAAAGAATAAAAACAAAAAGGAATAAAAAATAAAAAATAAAAAATATTTAAATGAAGTTGTAAAAAAAATAGAAGTTTTGGTGTTGAGATATTATAAAGTGAGATGTTAAATGTTATAAAGTAGTTTTTTGAGATGCTAAATGCTAAATTTTTTAGAATGCTTGAAGTGAATGCTCTTAAAAAGAGGGGATGCCTATTATTTGAGCACAACTGATAAACTACTCCACGTAGAAATGATGGTGGTATTTAATATACACACCTTATTACACATACCCTTTTACGGTTATGTGTAACAAAATTTACACAAGCAATTAGAGCATTCACATCTGTGTTTCTAAAATAGAAAAAGTAGTGAAATTTACACAATTTTGCCCTAAAACTACCAACATCAATGGGTGTATAAAATATGTAAATATACACAAAACCATCTTAAACCAAAATCAAATCAAAACCAAACCAAAAATCCATATGAAAACCCAAAGGAAAAATCACCAGATCTGTCATTGCTACAGCTTGATTTGCTGCTGATGTCGTCGTTGCCTTTGTGTGTGAGTGTTTGGGTTTGGGAATGAGAGAAGCAGAGAGTTGAGGGGGGAGAGAGAGAGGTGGAGTTGAGAGAGAGACTGTGAGATAAGATAGATATGTTAATAAAAGTGAGAGAGATATTAATAAAAGAATAACAATTATTATTTAAATAACTAAAGTGTATAATAGATAAACTAAAACGATGTTGTAAAAAAAAAAAAATATTTTTATACTAAAATAGATAGAAAATTTTATAGGAATTGTTGTGAACGCTCTGATAGATGTGGCCTAACTTATTCACTTATTTTATTTATTTATTGTTTGTAAAAGACTTTATTCACCAAATTATACCGCATGGCTTTAGGAAAAAAAACCTCTAAACATTTGATTAGACAGAGACTAGAAAGTAGTTAAGTGGCAAGTGGACAAAATCAAGATAGATAGTGTAAAACATACTACTTCAGCCGCACGCTAAAAAAAACAGAAGATAAAAAGATAGTATTTTTTTTTATTTGCTGTCCAAAGTCCAAACAGAGGAGAGTAGAGAGAAGGCAATGGCGGTCTCCGTTTGGGCATTATCATCATCTACGATTCCTTCTTCAAAATATAATAATTTGTTTGCAGCAGCAGCAGCTTCATCTTCTTCTTCTTATTCGAATTCGTCTTCTCTGAAATTTCCTTTACAGCGACTTCCAATCACTTGGGTCTGCTCTCCCTCTCCCTCACGCCCTCGACTCCTTCCTCTGGTAACCCTTCTTCTCATGCTTTTTTTTTTTTTTTTAAGTCATATATTTCATTTCTATGATTTCTTTTTCTTTTACCAATAATAATCTTGAATCTTCTTTTTCCCAAATGCTTTCCCATTTTATTATTATTATTTATTTATTTTAATTATAGGCAGCTCCAGTTATAAATCACATAGGCTACGGTTTGTGATCATTTTGTTGTATATAGTGTAAGCTCAAATTACCAAGATTGAATGTTATGGGCTTGAGAGAAAGTTGTCTAATAAATAGATAATATTATAAGGACAACCCACTCTTGGTAATAGCATAGAGTATAGACCTCTCTGCCATAACCGTGTATTAGTCTTAGTGGGGATGGATCAAACCTAGGATTTTTGGGTTTACGGCACCTTGAAGAGTCATTATAAATTTTCCTATCCACCTCCACACATCTGATGTGATTAGCCAAGCCATACTGTTTTTGTTCCTGGTGTTATTATCTGCCTTTCTTTCTTTAGCCATAAAGATAATCAACTTTTGTCCTTAAGAAATTTCTTCCTACAGCTAGCCTTCCCCCTTTTTCGAATTTCCCACTGCCCCCCAAATTCCCGCTTATTCCACAATTTTTAAAAGAGCTTACAATTTCCTAACTAAAACAAAACTAAGAAGAGAGCTCCACCATGGGGGTGAACCACATCAATTTTTTTAATTCCCTGATTCCTTTAAGAGCTGAAATATCTATACGTGGTACTGCCAAACTCTACTGATTTTTTCCTTCTATTTCAGTTGCACAAAATAGAGCCATGGATTGCTTTTTGCATTGAACGGCCCAATAATTCACATTTATCTAAGGGTTTGTGGTTGAAAGCTGTTTCTATTGTGATGCGGTAAATTTAGATGTAGTGTTGGTCTAATATTCACCAACCAAAAGATGCCACATTTAAAGTGAATTGTTGTTTTCAAATGATTTAAGAAGAAATTCTAATAACAAAACAAGATAATTGCAAAGAAAAAGTAATAGAACTGAAATTGGAACAAAGGTTGAAAAAGCTCAAGAAATATATAGATTTGGAATTTTATATAATAGATAATAAAAGGCAACTTATGATAACTCAAAAGAGGCTATTTATAATGGCTTTTTGAAACCTTAGAATCCTAGCCCTTCATCTTACATAGAACAATTAAATCCTGACTATCTTTTTAGAATAATGATTAAGTGGTTTAAATTCACTATTTCTTAACAGGTTAAACTTCTATGACAATTGATAATTTATCGTCGTATTAGAGTAGTGCTTGAGTTTGAATCTTGTCTCTGGTTTACTTCCCATTTAAAAAGTTATAAACTTCACGTGTTTGACCCCACTTATTAAGGGGGGAGTAAGGACCCACACATGAGGGGTGGTTTTAGAATAATGGTTAAGTGATTAAATTCATTCTTTTCCTAACTTAGGTTTTTGGGATAATTGATTAAATTCACCAGAAGTTACAAGCTAGGCATACAATCTTTTAAAATGCTAAAAACATGATAGTAGATAAAACATAACATAGAGAAATAAAGCACTATAGCAACGGGCTAAGCAAAACAACCTAATGGGTCTTCTTAGTTTTAGTCTTAGATGCTCATGCATTATATTGCATTGGAAAAGGATGCTTCTGTACATTCTCATGTAGGGAAAATGTAATGTAGTCTAATGCACGTATAGTGAATGATGACATGGCATGGGGGTGACAGGCAGCATGTGCCATGTGAGAATATGGAGTGACATGGCATGGCCAAGTGTCATTAGGAGTCCAATTGGCCCAATGTTTTGTGATGTAGTGTTAATTGCAACATTTCAAAGTTCGGAGGGAATGTTGGTTACATGGCACATCATATGCTAGATTTTAGGAGCTTGCTAAAAGTCATGCTTTAAAAAATTCCAGCATGCCATTCTTGTTGATGATAAAATTCAGATTACTTTTTGAGTTAAAGATTGAGGTGATTTTTCCGCTCTCTCTCTCTAGAAATTGTGAGGGAATTTATTTTCTTGTATCACAATGGATGAAGGGGGCAATCGTTCATAGAACATTAGGTTTGTAGAGTCAATTGAGGTGAAGGATTGTTTGCGGTGGAGGATTAGTAGTTAGTTCTTTTTATGAGGTGCTAAGAGGATATAATGGTTAAAAATTTCCCCCGGAAGAGTTTTTGGAAATGTAAGGTGCCCAAGAAAGTTGCTTTCTTTGTGGAAAATAGCTTCAGGCTTGTACCCCATGCCTATTGGTGGGTTAGGGATAAGGAAGATTACCACCTTTGACAAAGCCTTATTAGGGAAATGGTTGTGGAGTTTGGGAATGAGGAGCTATGGCTTTGGAGGCAGTTGGTAGCAAGAAAATATGGGAAGGAGTGGGGGCGATGACATTCAAAATTGGGGAGGAGTATTAAGAAGGGTTGGGAAGTTTTTAGTCACTTTACCCGGTTCAAGGTTGGGGTGGGGAATTAGGTGTAGTTTTGGCATGATTGTTGTTGTGGTGATCAACCTTTGAAAGAGGCCTACCTGTTTTTATATGATATTGTTATTGATAAGGAGGCTTTGGTTGAATCTTATTTGGTTAGGCAAGGGGTGGGGGAGAGGAGGATATGGGATGTTAAATTCTTTTGTGAATTGGGAATTGGAAATAGTGGTGGATTTTCTTCTTACTTTGGAGTCTAATTCTCCTGTTAGTGAGGATGGGGATTTTATGTGGTGGGTGCCAAAGAAGAAAGGGGTATTTGATATTTGCTCGTTTTATAATGCACTAAGAGGTTCATATTCAGTCATTTTTCCTTGGAAAGGTATTTGGGAGGCCAAGGTACCTAGACAGGTTTCTTTCTTTGTTTGGACTGCGGCTTGGGGGAGCATTCTCACTAGTGATAATTTGAGGAGGAGAGGTTTCACTATTGTAGATTGGTGTTGTATGTGTAGGGGTAGCGAAGAATTTGTGCATCATTTATTGTCATTGTGAGAAGGTGTATTAGTTGTGGTGTTTTGTCCTAAAACATTTGGGATCGCTTGGGTTTTCCGTAGAAAAGTTAATTGATCTTCTTTTTGGTTGGCAGAATTGGTGGGGGAAACACTCATCCGGAATTTGGAATTTAATTTTGTTCTGTTTGATGTGGTGTGGTTGGAGGGAGCTTAACAGTCGCACTTTTGAGGATGTGGAGGATTCAGTTAATCAGCTGCTTGCCTGCTTTGTTAGCACCTTATTTAATTGATTTAGGGTTTGGGGACTCACATTTAGTGATTCTCTCTTGTTGTTTGTAGACTCACTTATTTCTTGTATATAATTTCTGCTTCTTTTGTATCTTTTGGCTGCTTTATGTTTTTTTGTAAAATGTGGTCCATTTTTAATAATACTTTTTCTTACTCATCAAAAAAAAAAAACTAAAATAGCTTTAGGCAAAAAAATTATTTACCATTGAGAACCTTATTAAATGAGATATAATCTTAGTGGATTTTTGTTGTATATGTGAAAGTAATTGTGAAAACGTTGACTGTTTGTTAATTCATTGTTTTTGAGGTCATTGTTTGAGTGGTTGCGGACCCATGGCATCATGGATGCATGATATAGTGTAGATTTCATTGATTATCTTTCTTTTTGATGTAATTATTGAGTAATGTAGTTTTTAGGCTAACTTCTTGTACATATCCTGTGTTCATCCATTTGGCATGCCCTCAAATATGCTATAAGTGAAGGTTCTTTTGAGGATGATGCCCTTCTGGTCTATGAGTTTATCAATTCTTCTTCTTCTTTTTTATCTTTATAAATTTTCCTATTTTTGAAAATTTTAAGAATTCAGTCTTTTTGTTTTATCTCTCAAAGAATATATATATATAAAAAAGATGGTTTCAAGTTACACTTAGTGTAACTTCACAAGAGTTTCCCATATTTTAGACAATTGATTTGAACTAAATCTAACGGCTAAACATAGGCTAGTGACCATGTTATCATGTGCTTTATTTCCAAAATTGTCACTTATCTTGAAATTACAGACCTTCTCTTTCTTAATAACTCTCTGGTACCACATACAAAGTAGGTTTTTATTTTTTTGATAATCACAAACACGAATTACACATTATCTCTCTTAAGTCTCCATTTCCTGGTCATGTTAGAGCTGACTGCCTCCTCAATTCTCTCCACTACCCTTGCCACAAGCTAGGCCGCATAGGCCATAAACCCAGTTGGGTCCAGCATAAATGAACCCTTTGGCCTCAAATTTTTGAGGCCATGACCCACAACATCAGCTCCATGGTAGAGGTGGCCATGGCCTTGGAAGCGGTGGTGGCCTCAAAGGCCACTGCTGGAAAGCGTGCAGTCTTATAAAAGTCTCTTTTTGTATGTTCAATTTTTTTTTTTGATAGACAATGAAAAACTTTTATTAATAAAAAAGTTTTTTTTAATACTTGTGTGCCATAAAGTAAATAGTTTTTGTCCCACAAATTTTTCTTGTAGGTCAAAGCCAAGAAGCAAACATTTTCCTCCTTTGATGATTTGCTGACTAATACTGACAAACCTGTATTGGTTGACTTCTATGCGACCTGGTATGTTCTTCCCAACTTATATGTACTTTTATTTTCTTATTGTTTCCATATTTTGCCTAAGAAGGATCAGAGGCTGAGTTGAGGTCTGAATCTATTCTATCACATGAAATGATAATGTGCAAATCACTTCTTTGGAAAGCTGTATAAGCTTTTGCATTCTAAAGTTTGTAAAACTGCATTTGTCTGTGAGTAGAACTTTACTTGTAATGGAGGTGGTAAAATTTCACCCTATAGGCTATTGATTATGGTGAGGTAGTCAGGAATTGCTTGTTCTGAGTGACCTCTAGGTTTGAAAATATTGAGCAGGACAATATAAATTTAAAACTGAAAAATTAATGACTCTCTGGTTTCCAGGTGTGGTCCTTGTCAATTTATGGCTCCCATCCTCAATGAAGTCAGTACTCAGCTGAAAGATACGATCCAGTTGGTGAAGATCGACACTGAGAAGTACCCTAGCATTGCTAATAAATACAAAATAGAAGCATTGCCTACATTCATCATATTTAAGGACGGGAAACCGTATGATCGCTTTGTGAGTTGAATTTGCATCTCTCTTGCTCTCATGTGGAAGTACTTAGTATATCTTGAGGTTATCAGTGCTTTAACTTGTGAAAATGCATAGAAGTCTCGTCTTAGTGTCCAATTGGGATTACCATAGGAAGTAGATTTTTAGTTATAGAACTTTAGCGATTAAGAGCTTCAATTGAAAAACTGTTGGCATTTGGCTAACTACAATCATAAAGTGATTCAAATCTGTCACACCCAGTTGGTAGCCAAACTGATAAAAAAAATTTTGAGCTAAAATTCAATTTAGTCGCTTCACTTTTACTTCAATTGTCAATTTTTATTTTTTATTTTTTATAAGTACTTCAATTGTCAAATTAGTTCAATAGATTTAGTTTTTGTCAATTCAGTCTCTCATTTTGTCAAGGAAGTCAATGTCGTCCTTCCGTTAAAATCCAGTTGATTAGCACCATGAATGGTGCCTTTTTAAACTGATTTTTCACTTGAACAGTTGCAAAGCAAACATTTTTTTTCCTAAAACAAGAAACCTGGCTTTCTCCCAAATTGTAACAAAACATATGATTTGGGACCCAAAAAAAAAAATCAGAAACCCACAACTGAAAAACATGTGAGTACCAGCGTCAACATTCACTGTATGGCTATCTCAAATAGAAGAAACAACACTATTGGCCATCTAAAAATTGATGGGGTATTGACATGAAATCAGGAAGTTGTTGAAGATGGATTCTTTGGTTTTATAAAAATCTATACACATTCACTGTATGGCTATCTCAAATAGAAGAAATAACACTGTTGGCCATCTAAAAATTGATGGGGACATCAAATCAGGAAGTTGTTGAAGATGGGATTCTTCGGTTTTATAAAAATCTATACACCAAAGATAAGACCCATCTCCCCCATCCGGATGTGCTGAATTTTTCCAAGATTACTAGGGATAAGGCTGGCTGGTTGGAACAGTTGTTTGATGAGGGAGAGATTTTTGGGATGTTAAAGGATTTTAATGGTGACAAAGCTCCTGGACCCTATGGTTTTCCCATGGCCTTCTTTCAGATTTGCTGGAACATTATTAAAGCACATCTTTTGGAAGTCTTTCAGTACTTTTTCGATAATGCTTAGTTTGAGAAAATTTTGAATGCCACTTTTATTTCTTTGATTCCTAAAAAATCAGATGCAGTGAAATTGAGAGATTTTTAGCCTATTAGATTGATTGGGGATGTACAGGTTGAAATGGTGTTGGGGACATTATTTTTGAATCTCAAAATGCCTTTTTTTAGGAAAAGTAGATTTTAGACTCCATTCTTATCGCTAACGAATGCTTGGATAGTAGACTAAAATCAAGAGTTCCTAGGGTTATTTGTAAGTTGGATGTGGAGAAAGCATATAATCATGTGAACTGGGGCTTTCTTATTTACATGTTAGAGCGTTGCAGCTTTCCTAATAAATGGAAAAGATGGGTTGTGTTTTGCATCTTGATAGTCAAATTCTCTATCCTAATCAATGGAGCTCCTTGTTGGTTCTTTGAGAGCTCTAGGGGCATAAGACAAGGTGATCCTTTATCTCCATTGTTAATTGTCATGGATGCTTTTAGTAAAATGTTGGATAAGGTAGTGAGTCTCATGTTGGTAACTCCCTGCATGTGATTCATCTTCTCTTTGCATATGATGCCTTGATTTTGTAGATGATGCCTTGGTTTATGTGATGTTGTTCATGATCAGATTTTGTTTTGCGGCTGGTGCTTTTATGGTTTGAAATTGTATCAGGGCTGAAAATTAACATGGTTAAGTCATAATTAGTCCCCATGGGTGTGGTTCCAAATATGGTGTAGTTGGTTGATGTGTTAAGGTGCAAGCAAGGTTCACTCTTGATGAAATATTTAGGCCTTCCTTTGGGTGCTAAATCCAAAGAGGAGTCAATTTGGAATCCAATTATTGAGACAGTGGAAAGGAGATTTGCAGGATGGAAATGGTTGTATCTCTCTAGAGGGGGAAAAGTTACTTTAGTAAAGAGTATGTTATCTAATCTGGGTCTGGTTAGATTTTTAAAGTTCTGTATGGTTGATTCTTCCAGCAACTGGTCTGTTTTCTTAAATATTTCTAATTTTCCATTATCTGCTGCTCTGTTCTGCGATGTTATTCCAGGATTTTGTTTTCTTCATTTTCTCTGTCAAAGTTATAGAAACTAATCCATGGCGTCAGCTCTATAAAAGTGACACTGGTAGATTTAATTCTAATTCTATAATATCAAAACAAACTTGACTTATCCTTGAAAAATACTAGTTAAATTAGTTCTTTCCACACCTTGTTTCTATCAATATTCTTGAATCTTGCATAGTTGCTTCTTTCTCCCATCTCTCTGAGTACATACCACATGGTCTCTTCCGTGCTGCGAGCTTGTAAAACTAAAACCCAATTTGTTTTATCACCAATAACAGTAACCAATTTCCTGGCTTTTGTTGCAAAAATCTGCTCATACAGTAGGTACTTTTTTTGGGGGGGGGGGGGGGGGGAATATCATCCTTTAAATGTCTAGACCATTGTGGTTCAAGAGTGCTAGCTTTTATGAAGTACTGTAATAATTCCCAAGATGCTCTCAAATATTTTCATAATCCATGGTTGAGACCTGTGACTGTGACACTGGCCAAGGAGAAACCAGCAGCCGGGGAAAGTGGAAGCAGACATGGGCGATGGCAATGTTGAGGGAGGAGGATGGCAAATGTCAGTACTCGTGTTTTTGGTCGTGGGTTTCTGATTATTTTTTGGTCCCAAAATTTGGGAGAAAGCCAAGTTTTTGTTTTAGGGGAAAATGTTTGTTTTGTGATTTTTTTAATGTGAAAAATTAGCTCAAAACAGAGCCTTTGGATTTTAACAAAAGGAATTGACGCTTTTTGACAAAGTGAGGGATTAAATTGACAAAAATTTAACCTCAGGGACTAATTTGATGGCTGGAGTAAAAGTGAAGAGACTAAATTGAATTTTTGCCAAAGTTTTTTATGTGAGAAATGGCAAAAGCTTTAAAACTTGAGCTTTTTCAAAGCCAGCCTTAAAGCCCTTAAAATTTTTTGTCAAACGGCCTAAAAAACCACATAGAGACCCCTATTTGCCTTAAAGCTCTTCGTAGACCTGCCTAACACAATGCCATACATGCCCTTATACTTGTACAGCCCTACATATTAGACATTGCTGAAATAGTATGACTTCTTGGTTTGGTCAATGTGATTGTTCAAATCCTTTCATTCTTGAAGCCGTGTAATGTACACTAAACCTTTTTTCTTTTTTGGGAGAGAGTTTAATATGTTTTTTATTTGGTCACCTCAGCTTTCATTTAAAAAAAAAAATTATGGAAAAGAAAGATATACTGTGTAATTTCTTTTAATAGTATGGTCTGGACAAATGAAGGTCTGTCGCTTAGGATTGAATTCTTTCCTTTTTGCAGGATGTAAAGTTACTGAGAATATTGGGTTACTAGTCCTATGTTCAATTTAAGCCACTGATAAAATAATTAGCACCATATAACTTTGATACTGATCTCTCTCTCTCTCATGGCCTACTAGCGAAATCTATATTGTTGATTTTGATTTTTGAACTTCTAAAAAGTATTGGTTTAATTATTTTCAGGAGGGTGCTTTAAGTGCAGATCAACTCATCCAACGGATTGAGAACTCTCTAAAAGTTAAGCAATAGTTAAGGTAAAACCTTTTATTTTTCCTCTTTTATCCAGCTTCCATTATATTAAGCTTAGAGAGACACTTTTTTTTTTTTTTTTTTTGGGGACTTAAAAATTAAAATACATTGTTAGTCCCTACAATGTACCTATTAAGTGCTATTGGTTCCTAAAGTTTAAAAAATGAGTGCTATAGGTCTCTCCATCAACTTCCGTCAGTTTCTTCATTTATGTGTCTAACGAAGCAATAGTATTAGTACCCATTTTTGAAATTTCAAAGACTATAGCACTTATTTTTGAAACTTTAGGGACAAGTAACACTCACTTCACTTATGTTGTTTTTGTCTTTGGGCTTTTCTTCTTTGTGCTCTTTCTTATTTTTCATTCCCACTCTCTCTTCTTTTTTATTCCATTTTTGTTCAGACAGCAACAGATTGAAGCTCTTAGATTGGAGTACTGGAATTGATGAAGAAATGCAAGCAAGATTGCTTTGGCCTTCTTTTAGCACTTCCTTCCCAATTCTTTTGTAAGTGGTTTGTAATGAAAAAAATTACGAGTTTTGACCATAATACTCTGGATCATATTAATTAAGCCAAGTCAAACACACTTTTATGACAAATTATTATTATTATTATTTTTTTGTGGAACTTAAGGGATCTGACCAGAATTTGAAACTAAAATAGAAATTTGATGAGAAAAATCTAAGGTTAAGTTTGGTAACAATTTTTGTTTTCTATTTTCAAAAACTTGTTTTTGGGAATATAAAGAAAAAATAATTTTCTTGTATTTTTGAAATAAAAAACAGGTTTGGTTAGTTGAAATTTAAAAAATAGTTTTTTTGAAGAAAAAATAGAAAATACTAAAATATGTTGTTACTAAGATTTGAAATCTAATGCTAACTCATAAAATGAGATAGATTTATTAAATCAAATGAGTGTTTTCATTAACTTTTAAAAACTAAAAACAGTCTTTTGCATGTTTTCAGTTTCCTTCACAAATTGAGTTTTGAGAACGGTTTTTGTTTTCTGTCCATTTTCGGTTACCAAACAAGTTTTTCAGTCTCAAAAATAAAAAATTATTTTTTGAAAACAGAAAATAAGGAGAAAAAACATTTACCAAACATATCCTAATCTTCTTTTTTGGATGACACATAAAATTTACATATTAACCTAGTGTGATCAATGATCACGGGTGGCTTTGATAATTTCGGCTAGTTGTAGTTTTGGCGCTTGTTATTTAATGAGTACTCCCCCAAACATAGTTTATGTTTACTAATTGGGCTGTTTGAAAGCTTCTTTTAGCATTGGTGCAAGATTTATTTACCATTTAGGCAAAAATGCAATTTACACCTGTTAACTTTGTTTAATTCTTATTTAAGTCTTTTAAGGTGTGTTTGTTTGGAGGTGAAATAGGAAGAATGGAAAATTTTGTAGGGAAAATAGGAAGAAAAACTTTTTTAAGTGTGTTTGGTTGGGTGGAGAGGATGAAAAATAAATAGTGGGGCCTAGATGTTTTCTCTCTGGGCCACCAAAAAATTCTCCCCAAAATGAAGAGAAAACTGAGTGAAGATAATTGTTTTCCTAATTGACAAAAATACTCATGTGTACATTCTTCAAGTTGCCTTCTTTTTTTTTTTATTTTATTTTTTTTTTTTTTTTTTTTTTTTTTTTTCCATTGGGCAGTACCGTTGCCCTTTTTTGTTTTGTTTTGTTTTTTTTTTTTTTTTTTTTTTTTCTGGCAGTAACATTGCATCTTCTTTTTTTGGGATATTATTTTTATTTTTTAATAAAATTAGATGATTGCTCTTTTTTTGTGATTATTTGTCATTTTTTTTTGTTTTAATTAAGTATCATTCTTCAACAAGGGTATATGAGTAAATTTATGTAAACTCATTTTTTTCATCCTTCCGTTTTTCCACTCTCAACCAAACAAAAAAGAGAGAAAATAAAATATTTTCTATCTTCCCACTTTTCCATCCTTCCACAATTTTCTATTCTCTCACTTTTTCACTCTTCCAACCAAACGGACCCTTAAATTTGAATTTGTCATTTTAGTCTACTATCTTTGCTAATCCACTTAGGCTGTGTTTGTTTCGGGTGAGAATGAAATTGATAAAATATTTTACACCTTGATGTGTGTTTGGGTGCACAAGTAAAACCCAATCAAACTAAAAACCATTTCATTTGATTGTAGACTGTGTTTGGTAACTGTAGAGAGGAAAAATTCCCGACCTATCACAAGCTGACACATCATACTACCAAATCCACAAAATACAACCAATTTCAAAGCACCACGTATTGCTGTTAAGTTTTGCCATCACTATTTAGAAACCAATAGAAATTTGTTAAGTGTCATTGAAATAAAGGCATGAAACTGCATCAGCAGGTGTAAGCAATGACACAAGCAGCTCCGCACGTGTAAGCGATGACACAAGCAGCCGTGCACGTGTAAGCGATGACATTAGCAGACCAATCAAGCTGTGACAAGTGTCACCAATCAGACTCCGCCACGTGTCGCTCACCTACCCCTAAACTCCTATAAATAGAAGCCTTCCTAAGACATTTAGGGGACACAGACACAAACACACAGAACAGAGAGAAGGAAGAGGAGATCTTGAGTCCAGAAATCCAGAAGCTCTGCCGGAATCAAACTCCAAAGCCTTCAAGAATTTCAAGAACTTCAACCTTGAATACAAACAACATTCGAAGCAAAATCATCCAAACTACTCATTCAAATCTCAAAGTTCACTGGAATCAAGCTCAAAAGCCTCCAGAAACCTCAACAAACCACAAATCGGTGAAGCTCTACGGATTCAAGCCTCTAAAGCACCGAAGAATTTTCACCACAAACCTTCAAATACAAAGAACACACGAAGAACACGAAGAACACACGAAGAACACGAAGAACAAAGAATTTCTAACAAGCTCATAGCCAGAGATTCATTGTAATTCCGTTTCAAAGATCTTCGATCCATTCCTCAGCTAAATTGAAGAATATCTTATGTTCAAATCAAAATCACATTACCACAATTACAATCAATAAATCTTTCAATGAGATCGAATCAGAGGATCACTCTTTTGTAATTACAGAGAATTGTACCACACATTTATCAATACAAATTTGTATTTGTGAAACTATTTTACTTGTTTGATTTATTTCGAACTAAGAAATTTAGTCGTCTACAGTAACATATAAAATATTTTGCAAGTGTAAAATATTTTCAATTGAAAATATTTTACGAAAAGGAAAATATCTTTAGATGTTTGTTAGGGTTCTAGAAAATACACCGGAAAAGTATTTTTAGTGTTTGGTTGTGCATGTGAAAGTGTTTTTCCAAAAAATGTTTTCCTGTGTTAGACTCCTCAATGTAAAACATTTTATAGGAAAAATGTCAAAAAAATATACTTATAATACAATTGAGCATCTCAAAATACCTATACACATCATATATGCACATCCATTAATTCCAATCACAAAAAATATTAACATATACACATCCAAGTTTTACATAACAATTACAGAGGTATTCATACACAAAAATCAAAGATTAACACAACTTTCATGGTTATTCACCCAAGTTTAGATGTGCCACTTTTATTGAGCTCATCATCGGGCAGGACTTGAGATGTCATTGCATTGAGCATTCTTGCATTAAACTTTGCAATCTTCATTGCATGCTACTGCTGCTCAATTGCGATATCTAATTGGTATTTCAATAAATCGTATCTAACATCTCCTGTGCAGTAGGGGCTCTCTTTAGTTGAAGGAGTACTGGAACTTGAGTTGGAATGAGTAGAATATATACTGGATAAAGAACCTTGTTGCACATTCCCACCATCAATTTGCCAAAACTTCATAAAAACAAATTCTGCATCCATTTTATGCTTAAACGCCTTGTGATCTGCTCCAGAATATTGATGAACTTGGGTACGAGCTTCTTTCCATGTGTCGTACACACTAGGCACACGACCAACAAAAACAACATATGTCTTACCCTTTAAGTGGTTAATAGGATAAACAATTTAAAAACCAAAATTGGCGACATAAATATTTAGCATAGGAAATTATTTGACATACCATTCAATCAAATGTGAAAGCAAGATGTTTCTCAAAAAAAAAAAAAAAAGTGTAAGCAAGAAGATGATATTTTCCAAAAAACCTCCTACAATACAAGACAGTGTAGACCCATTCAACATCATCTTAGCAAAGTCTCTACAATAATTGTTGTTAAACCATCCAAATTCACATAAATATTGTAACAAGCCCAATTCAAGAACAATGCTAAATTCAGTTTACCAAAATATTCACAAGCGGCCATATACCTTCATAAACACTTATTGCAGATAACATTATGCCCATATATTTTATATACAAATAAATATATAAATAAAAATAAATATATTAGGTTGTGTTTGTTTCGGGTGAGAATGAAATTGGGAAAATATTTCCCACCTTGATGTGTGTTTGGTTCTACATGTAAAACTCGGTTAAACTAAAAACCATTTCCTTTGACTGTAAAATTTTGCCCCATTTACCTTCAAACCCAACTTTATGAACTGAAAACCAAAAAAGAGAGAAAGAGAGTAGCTTGGGAACATCACAATCTCCGACCTCCCAAACCTGAATCCGGTTAGATTGCGCCGCCTCATTCCCCCCCACGCACTAGTAAGTACTCTATTTCCTTTTCTTCCTCTCTTTTCTCTTTTCTTCCTTGACTTTTCTTCTCTCCCTGACCAACCTCAGCTCCCTCGTCTTGCTCAAACCCATCTCTGATTAGCATGCCCAATCAAGCACTACATGTACCTGATGCACCTAGCTATACCCACACCGATTTGAGCAACCCAACCCACGATTTGTCTCTCTCTCAACACCATGACCTCAAACCCACCATTGAAACCCGAAGGTATACCCTCTCTGCTATATACATACATACACACACACACACACACACACACATATATATATATATATATTTATTTGTATATAAAATATATGCGCATAATGTTATCTGCAATAAGTGTTTGTGAAGGTATACGACAACTTGTGAATATTTTGGTAAATTGACTTTAGCATTGTTCTTGAATTAGGCTTGTTACAATATTTATGTGAATTTAGATGGTTTAACAAAAATTATTTTGGAAACTTCGCTAAGATGATGTTGAATGGGTCTACACTGTCTTGTATTGCAAGATGTTTTTTGGAAAATATCATCTTCTTGCTTACACATTTGATTGAATGGTATGTCAAATAACTTCCTATGCTAAATATGTATGTCATAAGACCAATTTTGGTTTTTAAACTGCTCATCCTATTGACCACCTAAAGGGTAAGACATACGTTGTTTTTGTTGGTCGTGTGCTTGGTGTGTACAACACATGAGAAGAAGCCCATGCCCAAGTTCATCAATATATTGGAACAGATCATAAAGCGTTTAAGCATAAAATTGATGTAGAAGTTGCTTTTATGAAGTTTTGGTATATTGATGGTGGGAATGTGCAACAAGGTTCTTCATCCAGTACATATTCCACTCATTCTAGCTCAAGTTCAAGTACTCCTTCAACTGAAGAGAGCCCCCACTGCACATGAGATATTGAATACGATTTATTGAAATATCAATTAGATATCGCAATTGAGCAGCAGAACCATGCAATGAAGATTGCAAAGTTGAATGCAAGAATGCTCAATGCAATGGCATCTCAAGTCCCGATGATGAGCTCAATAAAATGGCAAATCTAAACTTGGGTGAATGACCATGAAAGTTGTGTTGATCTCTGATTTTTGTATGTGGTTACCTCTATAATTGTTATGTAAAACTTGGATGTGTATATGTTAACAATTTTTGTGATTGGAATTAATAGATGTGCTTATATGATGTGCATAGGTATTTTGAGATGCTTAATTGTATTATAGGTATATTTTTTTGACATTTTTCCTGTAAATTGTTTTACATTGGGAAGCCATACGCCAGAAAATATTTTTTGGAAAAACGCTTTTACATGCATGACCAAACACTGAAAATACTTTTGTGGTGTATTTTATAGAACCCAAACAAACATTTGAAAATATTTTCCTTTTCGTAAAATATTTTCAACTAAAAATACTTTACACTTGGAAAATATTTTACACGTTATCAAACACAGCCTTAAATCAATCAGTTTTCCCATCCATTTGAATTAGGGGGTGCTCCGTTAGGTCAATTAATGACGCCATATTGGTGTCTTTAGAATTAAAATATTATTTAAGTAATATTTTATTAAGTTAACAAAATTATATTGTGTTTTGAAGAATTATTTTTTATCTCTCCTATATATATATATATTTTTTTTTTCTTCTTTAATCAAATTTGAATTGTAATCATTTTTTGTTTTTTTTTTTTTTGAAATTTAAATTTTATATTGGGTTTTGGGCAAACAATATTGATGTTGATACTTTGGCAAAACTGTTGGCAGTATGTAATTCTATTTTTGTATTTTGTTTTGGGAAACTATTTATTGGATCAGGGGAATAGGAGATGGACCTTTGTGTGATACAGGAAAGTGGCAATGTTAATAATCGGCCCTTTTCTTTGACAGGAGAGGAGACACCAAAAGATGTGAGAACTTCAACAGTGGTTTACGGAACAGAAAGAGAGGGAGGGTTAATGGAGTGGGAGGAAGACTCTGATTCTTAGCTTAGGTTGGTAGGTTTCGACGTTTCGTTAGCAATCAAATGAGATGGTGATGAGTGGGATTTTTAATTGAGGTGATGATTTTTTATTGGATCAACTACATCACATTGCACCAATATGTACCTTAATACACTACAGGTGGTGTCTGTGGTCCCGAATTGGAGCAGTGTCCGAGGATGATGGATGGATACATGATTTCCAATTAGCTTCTTAGAAAAAAGACTAATTACTTTAACATTGAAAAAAAAAACCATGTGAGGAATTTTATTTAGTAAGAAAAAAAGAAAAGAAAATAAAAGAGGAGTGAATTACTCAACTCAATGAATAAATAAGATAAATAGATAGAAGAATTAAAATGTTAAGCTATTAAGTTAAAAAAGTAATGATTTAAACCTAGCCGCAATCACTAATAAAAATTTATGCATGTTTTACGCTCTGTTTGTTTCATTGGAAAACCTTCTGTAAAGATAGTTTTCCACATTTTCTAGTGTTTGGTAGTATAAAAAAAATTGGTCAACGGAAAACTATTTTTAGTCAAAGGAAAACTCTAACAAAAATAAAGCTTATTTTTTATAGGTTGTTTTCCAAAAAAAAAATATTGGAAAACAATCTCTCTCTTGCGCAATGCATAACTCTTATAGCTCTCTCACTTCTTCTCTACCCTTTACTTTTTCTCTCACTTCTCACACCATCACTATCATGCTGTTTGATCTTTTCTTTTTCCACAGATTTCTCTCTATTCGTCTCTCTTCTCTCTTTTCTCTCGGTTTCCCTTCCCCTTGATCTAAAACACAGTTCTTTGAATTTTGAGCTATATTTTCTTTTTTCTCTAAACAGTTTTTGGTTTGATGGATTCCCATATGGATAA
The DNA here is from genome assembly GCF_040712315.1 of Castanea sativa. NCBI lineage: Eukaryota > Viridiplantae > Streptophyta > Magnoliopsida > Fagales > Fagaceae > Castanea > Castanea sativa. The sequence continues at coordinate 36,964,746 of NC_134013.1, forward strand.
CTGCAGAAGTTTATTCTTTACTTTTTTTTTGATGGGCAGAAGTTCATTCTTTTTTGCACATAAAAGCACAACAAAAAAAAGAAAGAAAAAAAAAAACAGAAAAAATGAACAAAGTAAAAGACGAAAATTTGCCAACATAGTGCTATATGGCTAATTGATTTTACATAGGGCAATCCATACAATAAATTAATAATGTTACAAATAATAGTATAATAAATGATAAATTTTTTTTGGGGAATTGCATTTTAGCTTATCATATTAATATTATAAAGTGGATTTCAATCTTTTCCTCAAACTTCAACGCTAAGCCATTGATTTCTTTAAACTACTGTAATCTATACCCTTGTCCTGTGTATGGGCTAGCATTGTAGATATATTATGCAGAATTTTTTATGAGTGATTTGTAATTGTTTTTTGTCCTACAAAGTGATCAATTTATATTTCTTATGTACGTTATTTGTCCTAATACACACACACACACACATACACAAGCAAGATAAATGGTAGAGATCATGAAAATTAGACACATAATTTTAATTGTATTTAATTTTGATTGTATCTGTTGTCAAAATTTTAGTTTAAAAACCAAATTCATTCTTGGTTTTTATTTTTATTTTTATTTTATATTGATTACATTAGTTGGGTTTACTCAAATCACTTGTTATACATGTTTTAAATTATACAAGAAATGTTATAAAAAATTTGTGCATACCAAACACCGAAAAATGCTTTCAAGCTCATTTTCAAAATTGTTACTAAACACCGGAAAAATATAGATAGTTTTCTAGAAAATGCTTTTTAGAAAATAAACCATTTTCCAAAAAACGTTAATTTTGAAACAAACAGAGCATTAGGTATCAAGTTTCTCTTTGCTAGTGAAAAAAGGCTCTCCCTTTTCTCCTCGGCCATAGAAGTCACTGTCCCTTCTTTGAAGGTGTTTTTTCGTAACCTTTGATAACGGCGTTACCTTAGGCTTTGTGGTTTTTATTTTTCTGGGGTTTGGGAAACATAATTTTATTCCTTTCCAGAATCAATTTGCCGACCCAATGGACAACCTCACCAAGGTGTGGAGTTGCCTAACTCTCTTAGATCGTGAGGGTTCTGATCTCTATCTAGAGGAGGAAGAGGTGGCGCCAGAATTCACTATTGCTGCAAAATTCATCACAAAGCGTGCATTTAATATCGATGCAATTGCACAAACTTTTCATCCAATATGGAGATTGAGAAACGGTTTTAAAGTAAAAAAGGAGGAAGATCATATCATTTTGTTTACCTTTGATAACAAAATTAAGATGGGACCTATCGATGGAGCCTTGGAGTTTTGATAAACACATCATCATTTTACAGCGATACGATAAGGATATCGATTTATGTGATATGGAATTAACTTGTTTACTTTTTGGGTTTAGGTACACGGCATATCGACAAGATTCAGAACTAGAAAGGTGGCTGAAAAAATTTGTACAGCCATTGGTACTGTGTGTGAAATACCAGAAGGCACAGAAATGGAAGGGGATGGTTTTAAAAGAGTTTGCGTTACTGTGGACATCTCCTAACCTTTGAGTCGGGGGCATGTGATATCACTGGCAAACGACAAGGAATTGTGGCTCTCTTTCAAATATGAACGTGATGGAAAGCCATGCAAGAGTCCTAGAAAGCCTCAACCTAATCCTAAGTACCTGGATATTCTTGGAGATAAGAATAGCAAGAGTCATGCTACTGTGCAAGAGGAGCTGTTGCAGAAATATTAGGAGTTTGAATTCAAATTGCTTCTTATCTTTATCTTTAATTTATCTTATCCTTAGTTTGAATGTTGAAGTAGTTGATTATTTAAATAAACAATGTAGGCAGTAGGCTGATGATTGATGAATTTAGAATTGTCTTTTGGTTTGTCTTCCACCCAAAGGAAGTCATTTATCAATTCCATCTTTGTTCCCATCAACTTGGTATTAGAGCATGGCCACCAACAAGGACCGAATTGAGAAATTGGAGTCAAACATGCAAGAGGTGAAGGAGAGTGTGCAGAAGATGACGACTGAGTCTCAAGATCTGGGCTCATTTGTATGTGAACTCAAGGAGCTGTTGTCTCAATCTTGGGACAAATTAGCTTCTCATTCATCTTCCAAGCCAGAGGAACCAGAGTCATCAACACATAGTAGGGAAAGACCTTCCCAAACATCTGGGTTTAGAAGTGCAGTGAATGATCAACCTTGGCCTACCAAGTTGGATTTTCCACGGTACTTAGGAGATGATCCAACAGTATGGCTCGATCGCGTGATGCAATATTTTGACTACCAAGGAACACGAGAAGAACATAAAGTGGTCTTGGCTGCTTTTCATTTGGAAGGGGAAGCAAATCAATGGTGGCAATGGATAAAGAAAGTGTACCGCGAGGAGAACAAGGTGGTTACTTGGGAAAAATTCAAAAAAGAGTCATTGGTCCGATTTGGGCCAACCAAGGCCGATGACTTTGATGAAGCTTTGTCTTGAATATGTCAAAATGGGACACTTAGGTAGTACCAACGGGAGTTTGAAAGGCTTGCTAATCGTGTTGATGGTTGGCCACAAAAGGCATTGGTGGGGGCATTTATGAGTGGATTGAAGGAAGACATTGCTTTAGAAATTCGAATGTTCAAACCAAAAACACTCTCTGATATAAAGTTGGCTAGAATCAAGGATGAGAGCATGAACAAGCAACGACGACAAAACAAGGTTGGCAACCTACAAACAAGCTTGGCAACCAAGTCAGTACAGAAGACCATTTCTTCTAACACAATAGGATCAGTGGGGCGAGCGTTGGGATTGGAGGTAACAGAAAAATTTCTTGGGAAGAAATGCAAAAACGAAGAGAGAAAGGGCTATGCTTTAGTTGCAATGAGAAATACACCAGGGCATCGCTGTGCAGCCCCACAAGCCCTCCTTATTAAAGTCTGTCCAAAACAAGAATTCATAGAAGAGTCCTTTGACAAGCTGGAGGAAGGAGTTGTGGAGGATCATGAGGACTATAAGGAAGAAGCTCCACTCATTTCCCTACATGCAATTGCAAGTTGCTTGAGTCCTCGGACCATGAGAGTCAAGGCCAGGATCGGGAAGAGAGACCTAGTTGTCCTTATTGACAGTGGGTCAACTCATAATTTTGTGGATTAAAAGCTGACCCATCCACTTGGATTGGCTATCACGCCCATTACAGAGTTCAATGTGAAGGTTGCAAATGGAGAAAGACTAGTCTGCAAAAAAGGTATGAGCGAGTTTCCATTACTATCCAAGGATTTAAATTTTCCACTACTTTGTATTCTTTACCACTCAATAGACCAGATTTGGTGTTGGGTATACAATGGTTGGAGTTGTTAGGACCAGTAGAGTGTGATTGGAAGAAAATGATGATAAAATTCCTATGGGAGGGTGTGTCATATGTCATCAAATCGTCCTCTATTAACCCTATTCAGGAGGTGGCGATGCAAAGGTTAGAGCGAGATATGCAAGGTGGTGGGGAGTTATTTGCTATCATGCAAAAGGGTGAAGACCATGTTGGAGTTTCTACTGTTCTAGCAGAGTTACAACCCTTGCTTCAAGAATTTCATCAGGTGTTGGAAGAACCTAGAACACTACCCCCTTCTAGAGAATTTGACCATCGGATTCCATTAAAAGAAAGGACTGCACCAGTCAATGTGAGACCTTACCGCTATGCTCATTTCCAAAAGAATGAAATTGAGTGGCAAGTGAAGGAAATGTTAGCCACAGGATTGATCTGACCAAGCAACAATCCATTTTCTTCACCCATCTTATAAGTAAAGAAGAAAGATGGGTCCTGGCAGTTTTGTACTAATTATCGTGCTCTAAATATGGTGACAATCAAAGATCGATTTCCAATTCTGACAGTGGATAATATGCTGGATGAGCTTCATGCTGCAACGTATTTTACAAAACTGGACCTTCGTGCAGGTTACCATCAGATTCGTGTTCATCCTGAAGACATTCATAAAACAGCCTTCCGCACTCACAGTGGTCATTACGAATATCTGGTAATGCCTTTTGGGCTTTGTAATGCCCCATCCACTTTTCAAGCTGCTATGAATTCCATATTCCAGCCATACTTATGGAAGTTCTTGCTGGTTTTCTTTGATGACATATTGATTTATAGCAAAGGGTGGAAGGAGCATGTAGCACAACTTCGGAAGGTTCTTGAGGTCCTTAACAGCCATCAGTTCTTTATTAAGCCATCCAAATGTGTATTTGGAGCTCGTGAAGTTGAATATTTGGGTCATGTGATCTCACAAGAGGGTGTGCGCATGGACAATCGAAAAATTAAAGTCATGCAAAGCTGGCCTAGACCACGGAACGTCACAGAGGTACGTGGGTTTCTTGGTCTCACTGGGTATTACCGCAAGTTTGTATGACATTATGGACTTACTGCAGCACCATTGACTGACTTGTTGAAGAAGGGGAACTTTGGTTGGAATTCAAAGGCAGAGGAGGCATTTGAAAAACTCAACCCTTGCCGATTCCATCTCAAGTATGGGAAGATATTAGTATGGACTTCATTGATGGCCTACCTGTTTCTATTGGAAAAATTTCCATTATGGTGGTAGTTGATCGCCTAACAAAGTACGCTCATTTCTTTGCTCTAAGCCATCCCTATTCAGCAAGTAAGATAGCTGATGTTTTGTCTCTGAGGTTGTGAAGTTACATGGAATTCCTCGATCTATTGTCAGTGACAAAACTCCCATTTTTATGAGTTCTTTTTGGTGAGAGTTCTTTAAGTTGAAAGGAATATAGTTGAAAACTAGCTTAACTTATCACCCCTAGAATGATGGGCAAACTAAAGTGATAAACCGCTGCCTTGAGCAATACCTCCGGTGTTATGCGAGCAAAGTCCAAAGAAGTGGGAGTAGTTTTTAGCTTGGGTAGAGTATTGGTATAATACAACTTATCATCACTCTACCGATACCACTCCCTTTCAAGTACTCTATGGTCGACCCCCACCAGTATTGGTCAATTATTTAGTTGAATCATCTCTAGTGAATGAGGTTGATCGGAGTTTGATTGATCGAGACCCGTTGTTGAAGGAGCTAAAAGGGAATTTGCAGTGAGCAAATAATAGGATGAAGCAATATGCAGATGCCAAGCATAGGGAAGAACAATTCCTAGTTGGTGATTTGGTGTACCTTAAGCTTCAACCGTATTGGTAGCATAGTATTTTTTGAAGAGCACATCAAAAGCTAGCAAGCAAGTATTTTGGGCCATTTCACGTCATGGCTAAGGTAGGAGCTGCAGCATATCGTCTAGCACTACCTGTGGAATTTAAGATCCATCTAGTGTTTCATGTGTCATTGTTGAAGAGGAAGGTGGGCAATACCAACAATGTCACCAGCATTCCGCCTCCATACTCTGAGGAGCACGGCCTATGTTAGAACCTCTATGCATTCTGGACTACAAGTGGGTGAAGCGAGGAACTAAGCTATACACAGAAGCATTGGTGTAATGGAAAATTATGGCAATTGAAGATGTAACTTGGGAGGACGTTGAACAACTCCAGTAGCAATTTCCTGCTATTAACCTTGGGGACAAGGTTCCACTTCAAGCGGGAGCGAGTGATGGAAAGTCACGCAAGAGTCCTAGAAAGCCTCAACCTAATCCTAAGTACCTGGCTATCCTTGGAGATAAGAATAACAAAAGTCCTGCTGTTGTGCAAGAGGAGCTGTTGCAGAAATCTTAGGAGTTTGAATTCAAATTGCTTCTTAACTTTTTCTTTAATTTATCTTATCCTTAGTTTGAATGTTGAAGTAGTTGATTATTTAAATAAACGATGTAGGCAGTAGGTTGATGATTGATGAATTTAGAATTGTCTTGTGGTTTGTCTTCCACCTAAAGGAAGTCATTTATCAATTCCATCTTTGTTCCCATCAGAATGTCTCTCAAATCCCTGCTATTGGTGTGGTTGCCTTACACATGCTGACAGAGATTGCGAGTTATGGTTAGAGAGCGAAGGGACATTGCATACAAACTCACAACAGTTTGGCCCATGGATGAGAGCAGCACCTTTTGTAGCAGCAAGGAAAAATGTGGTCGTAGTCCCGTGCTTTTATTCAAAAAAATTTGGAGCTTCTTCTTCTTCAACAGCACCTCTAAAGTCCACGAAACAATCGCCAGTGGTGGTGGTTCGCACGGGGGGTCCTTTCCAAGAGATAATTAGGCCTGAAAAGGAAAAAGAGAAACCAGTACAACCCACAATTATTATTCCAGATTTCCAGGAGGAAAATATGGGACTTTTCAATCCAGGTATCACAAGTCAACCAATTCTCATTACTTTGAATTTTACTAACCCGATTCATGTGGAAGGAAAGATGTCAAATGAATTGTTTGAAGCAAGAATCCAGGAGATAGACCGTGATTTGTGCAAGTTTGAGTTGATCAGGGGAGTAGTTTTGGAATCAGATAGGGCCACTAACAAAGAAAATATCCTAGAATCTGCTACAATTAATGAGAGACCTCCTCAAGCAAAAGTCTACACAAGTGCTGTTCATTCCAAGTCACCAACTCGTGTGGCTTTGTCACCTCTATCTGACATATCAAACAGCATTAAGACACATGAAGGAAGATGGAAATAGATTGCTTGGACTGAGATGGGAATAGATACAATTATGGAAGAGGTTGTGGGAGATAAGAGAGTTACCAAAGATGGGGTGAGTCAACCTGAGTTACTAAAATTGAGAAGATTGGTTTCTTAGGTGGACAAAGCACAACAACTGATATTGGCAGAGGTTGGTTCCTAGCCTTGCCAGAACCAATGAGTTTCTTATGTTGGAATTGTCAGGTGCTTGGGAACCAACGAACAGAAAATCAGCTCGCAGACATAGTGTGGGCAAAAGATCTTTCCGTTGTGTTTTTAGCTGAAACATGGACGGATGAAGCTAGGCTAATTTAAATACAAGATCGATTACTGCTTAAAAATAAATTCAGAGCCCTTTGAAGAAATAAGACAGGGGGTTTGGTGATTTTTTGGAAAAAAGATTTTGATTGGACAATTGAAACTTTCTTAAAAAACCACATCGATACTATAGTGAATAAAAACATGGCAAAGGAGTGGAGATTCACAGGCTTTATGGAAAGCCAGACACATAAAATAGACATAATGCGTGGGCTCTTTTAAATACATTAAAATCCAGTGGTTTGGCATCTTGGATTTGCACAGGAGATTTTAATGAAATAACACGGCAATCTAAAAAATTGGGATAAAGTGTTCGGTCACATGCACAGATGCAAGCCTTCAGAAATATTTTGGATGACTGTGGTTTCTTGGACCTGGGTTTTGTGGGATCAAACTATACATAGCACAAACACTTTGCACAATACATGGTCTAGGAACACGTTGACAGAGCAATAGCCACGGCGGATTGGCTTGCTTTATTCCCTGATACTAGAGCCAGACACATAAAATAGACACAATGCGTGGGCTCTTTTAAATACATTAAAATCTAGTGGTTTGGCATCTTGGATTTGCATAGGAGATTTTAATGAAATAACACGGCAATCTAAAAAATTGGGATAAAGTGTTCGGTCACATGCACAGATGCAAGCCTTCAGAAATATTTTGGATGACTGTGGTTTCTTGGACCTGGGTTTTGTGGGATCAAACTATACATAGCATAAACACTTTGCACAATATATGGTCTAGGAACACGTTGACAGAGCAATAGCCACTGCGGATTGGCTTGCTTTATTCCCTGATACTATAGTTTACCACCTTGAAGTCACCTCATCAAACCACAAGCCACTTTAGATAGTGCCCGATGGTATGGATTGCAGACTAAATCGGCCTTTTCGATTTGAACAAATGTGGATGACTGACAAAGAATGCGAGAATACGATTGAAGCGGTTTGGAAGGAAAATAATGAGGTGGCGGGGGAACTAGAAATTCTAAAAAAGGTTGATTGGTGTGGGCAGGAATTAACAAAATGGAGCAAGCAAAATTTTGGGAGTGTACACAGGGTGCTAGATTAGAGAAGAAATTATTCGAGAAAGTAGAGAAGGTGGCCATGAATGGAGGGAGTGCTAGGCATATGAAACAGCTAGAAACAGAAATAAATAAGCTCTTGGACCGTGAGGCAAGGATGTGGGCTCAACGTTCAAAAATTCAGCGGCTAAAGGATGGGGATAAAAATACTTGTCTCTTTCATAGCAAAGCAACATAGGGACGTCGAAGGAAATATGTAAAAGGCTTGTATGATGCAGATGGGCAGTTAACAACTCACCCTAGTCATGTGGTTGATATTGTGGTGGGCTTCTATCAGCAACTTTTCACATCAAGCAACCCGGACAGCTTTGATGAAATCCTTGAACAAATCCCCACAACAGTGACAGAAGATATGAACACGGAGTTGACAAAAAAATTTATGACATAGGAAGTGGAAGATGCACTAAAACAAATGGCACCCCTAAAATCACCTAGCTTGAATGGTATGTCTCCAGTCTTTTACAAAAGCTACTGGTCTCTAGTAGGTAATGATATTGCTGAGGCTATTTTACTTTATTTAAATGCTGGTACTCTCCCAAGTGCACTTGGCCACTTTTTTTATCACTTTGATCCCCAAGGTAAAAAAACCTGAATATGTCCCACAGTGTCACCCTATTAGACTTAGCAATGTTTGATGTAGAGTGTTTTCCAAGGTGTTGGCAAACAAGTTGTTGAAAATTTTACCACGTCTTATTTTTGAACATCAAAGCGCTTTTTGAACATCAAAGTGCTTTCGTGACGGAACGCTTAATTTTAGATAATATTATGTTGGCTTTTGAGACATTGGACTACATGAGAAACCACTCTGCAGGTAATATAGGTTATATGGCACTAAAATTGGATATGAGAAAGGCTTACGATAGGGTGGAATGAGAATACATGAAAAAATTGATGAATAAAATGGGATTTGCGGATTCCCAGACTAAATTACTGATGGAGTGTATTACCACAACAACATATTCGGTGTTAATCAATATAGAACTACATGGGCATATTACACCTACTAGGGGTCTTCGCCAAGGTGACCCTCTATCACCATATTTATTCCTCTTGTGTACGAAGGGTTTTCATGGGTTGTTGAAGAGAGTTGTGACCATGGGAGACATAAGGGGTGTATCCATTTGAATGGACCTTAACTAATACGTCTCATTTTTGCATATAGTCTTATTTTTTGCAAGGCAAAAGAAAATGAATGCCAAAAGCTATTGGAGGTCTTAGCCAAATATGAGCGAGCATCAGGTCAATAAATCAATAGAGCAAAAGCCACGCTCTTCTTTAGCAAGTCCACATCACAAGCTTTGCAAGATTCCATTAAAGTAGCTCGTGGGGTGCAGGTGATCCAACAATATGAAAAATATTTAAGGCTACCATCTTTTATTGGTCAAAAAAAGGAGAGCTTTGATAACATTAAACAAAGAGTATGGAAAAAATTGCAAGGTTGGGAAGGGAAACTATTATCCCAAGCAAGTAGTGAGGTTCTAATTAAGGCAGTGGCTCAAGCCTTATCAACATATACAATGTCATGTTTCAAGCTACCTAATGGTTTATGCTATAATACAGAAGCTCTAATCAGGAAATTCTTTTGGGGACAAAGAGGGGAAGGCCAAAAGATACATCAAGTTAAGTGGGATAAACTATGCAAGCCTAAGACTCAAGATGGAATGAGGTTCAAGGACCTATCAAAATTCAATGATGCACTGTTGGCAAAACAAACTTGGCGGTTGCTGCATGATAAAAATTTGCTCTTTTATCGTGTGTTTAAAGCAAAGTATATCCCAAATAGTTTAGTCATGGAGGCTACAAGCCCTAGTTTAGCATCTTATGCTTGGAAGAGCGTACTAAAGGGCAAAGAGGTAATAAAACGAGGTGCAATCTAGCGGATTGGAGACAGAAAATCTGCAGCAAGTTGGGGGGAGCGTTGGCTTCCAAAAAAAACATTCTCCTAAAATTCTATCACCTTGTGTAGCAAGCCTGTCCGATGCTAAGGTCAGCTCATTTATTGATCAAGAAAACATGAGCTGGAAGGAAGAGGTTATGGACTCCACACTACTGAGTTGAAGCTGATATGGTTTAAAAAATCCCCCTCAGTCACACGGCCAAGCCTGACCAACTCACTTGGCCTTTCAATCCCACTAGCAAATATTCAGTGAAATCTGGATATAAGTTTCTGCAACAAGAAGCCCAGAACATGCAACCTGGACCGTCAAACGTCGAACAACTAAAACCTCTGTGGCAAGCAATTTGGAGTTTACCAGTTCCGAGTAAGGTAAGAAATTTGGTTTGGAAAGCAACAAGAAATTCTCTACCTACAAAGACGAACTTGATCAAATGGAAAATTATCACTAGCAACATTTGTGAGCTCTGCCAACAAAACCAGGAAGATGTATGCCATGCCCTCTACCACTGTCCGAAGCTAATGAAGCTATGGAGCAAAGTCCCCCTGTGGAATCATGATAGCCTACGACAAGCAACATTCTTTATTGATCTAACTAGTTGTGTTTTTGCAGAAAATAGGGACTCGGCTCTTTTCTCCATGGTTAGTTGGGCATTATGGAACCGAAGAAACAATCATAGGCTTGGGAAAACTGTCGTCTTTCTTCACCAGTTGCTGCATCAAGCCAAGGAACGGTTGCGTGAATTTTCTCTCTACAATACATCGACCATCGTACCTATGGGACATCCACCCACATGCTGGTACCCTCCAGACAGACCTCTGTATAAAGTGAACTTCGACGACACATTGTTTGACTCAGAAAAGTGTGATGGATTGGGCGCGGTTCTTGAAAATCATAAGGGACAAGTTATGGTCTCTCTCACCGAAAGAACTATACTCCCTTTTACAGCCATTGAGGTCGAAGCTATGGCAGGTAGGAGAGCTTTAAGTTTGGTTTCGGAGACAGGTTTTGGTCGGGTGGTTCTTGAAGGGGATTCACAGGTTCTCATCACAGCTCTCCAAAATAACTCTTACACTTTACATAGTCAAAGACATAAAATACCTTGCCTCTTGTTTTTCTGAAATAGATTATTCCCTCTTGTTTTTCTGAAATACATTATTCCCATGTCCTTAGGCATTATAACACTGTAGCTCATGCTTTAGCAAAACAAGTAAGTTCTATTTCTCATAATTAGGTCTAGATGGAAGATGTACCATTAGATGTTATCTCTGTCTTACAAGATGATTTTCACGGCCTAGTTTAATGAAATGCATTGTTTTGTTGGTTTAAAAAAAAAAAAAAAGGTTTGGACATTACTTTTTCATAAATGTGGCAAACGAGTGGGTCAGGTCGGGTCAAATGGGTTGTGGGTTAAAATGGGTAATTTTAAGCGGGTTAGAAAACAAGTTGTGTTGTGGGTTGGGTCAGGTTGACCCATTTTTTCACATGTTTTTTTTTAAGAAACATGTATTTGCCATTTGGAAAGTCATGCAGTAAATCACTTGATGTACATGTATTACTTTAAATTCCCCACTCATATCAAGAATGAGCTCAGCTACACAAACTAATACTTGTTCAATAATTTTAAAATTATACAAATCCAAACTTTACAACCCAAAACAAAATCACACAAAAGATAAGACAAATACACAAGTTTCATTTTTACACAATATCAGCATCCCAAAACATAAAACAAAATTACAAATGCTTTATTGGATAACTAATTTGACAAAGAATAAAAACATATATGAAATTTATAATCTTGAAAACTAATTTTATAATCAATTATGAATTGTGGTTGGTGCTCTCTTTTCAATTTGAGAATATACATTAAAATTTAATTATTTACTTCTTTATACATGATCTCTTTGAATATCATGTCATTATTAAGCAACACACACTCTAGGAAATATCATAATTTATTTTGAAAAGTCATTTATTTTGAACATGAATTGTTAAAAAAAAGCCTAAGCACTCATAATATATGCTAATTTCATTGATATTTTGGCTTCATTCTTTTCACTATTATGAATGTTTCTCATACATGTCTATAATTTTAAATATATATTTTTAACTTTATTGTAACAAGATTATCTTGGCACGTACTTTGTTATTTAATATCTAAAAATTTTTACTCATTGCAGAATGCCTCAACTATTTATCTCTTAATTCATTTGCATGCAGTTATGTAAAAGTCTCCATTATTTCTTTAAAACCCACAAGAAACAATTAAACTAATATTGTCTTAATTTTAATTTTTTTTTTTACTAAAAAAATTTAAAAATGGTTCAGGTCACAGGTTTTGTCGGGTTGATCGGCAAAAAAAAAAAGGGGTCGGGTTACGATCAACCTATTTTTGCTTCGAGTCAAAAAATTTGGGGCTGGGTCAGGTCAAAAAATTCTGACCTATTTTAGGATGTCTTAAAATATTGTCATGTTTCTAAAAATAAAAGTCATTAATTTACTAATGTTACTATTATACCCCTACTTTATTTTTAAAATTATTTGAAAAAAAAACTAACAAATATTAAAAAAATCAATCTAATTGGGGCATATTTTTAGTTGTCTCATTAAGAATAACTATTTAAAAAAAATTGAGAAATTTATTTAAGAATAATTTTATAAATTTATATATTTTTATAAGGTAGACAAGACAATAAATGATGTTCCCTTAAAAAGTTTAACTTTTCAAACAGAATAAACAAATTGAAATGGAAGGAGTATAAAATCTCATAATGACAACTTATTGTGTCTATGTGCATCATCCATTAAATGATGTGTAGCGTATCATGACTAGCTTGGTTGTGGCATTTTTGATCTTATTATCTAATTGCTAAGAATGTCACTGATTAACTCATAGTCAAATAATATATCAAGCACCGTTAGTTTGATATTTTAAACTAAAACACAAAACATGTCAGCTTTGTTAATCGTTTAACAATAATCTCTAAGGGGTCGATTTGGTGGTTTCTAAGGTCTCATAAGGACGAGGGAGGATATAGAAATACCTCAACACTCTCATTCGTTCTCCTCTCCACCACTCACTCCTCCACTCATTCCCACTCCTGCTTCCTCCAATCCCATCCTAACGATCTTTCTCACCAAACTGCTGCAAACTCATCTAGGTATTTGCAGTGTACCCACAAAACTTGGGTGATTATTACAATTATCGTGCTCAACATTCACTTGAAGCTAAGCATTTATCGTCAGTCCAAGGACATTTCATCAAATGTTTTTGATTCTTTGAAGTCCTTTTTGAGTCCCTGTATTATCTAAATCAATTAGATCCTTCGTACTTGATGATGCATGAAAAATTAATGAGCCACTCGTCTATTTGGAGGCGCTAGAAAGACCAGCAAGAAGGAAGAACACTACCGGAGGGCACCGGTGGGGTGTCGACCTAAGCTTCTCCAATGCTAAAGTTAGAACCTCACAAAAAATTTCCAAGAACTCAAAGTATAAGAGTTGGGATTATTCTCACATACCTTGATTTGAGTGAGGTTTGGCCTTTATACAAGGGACCTTGAGTGGGTCTCTTTGTTTTGTGCCACTCTCCTCATGGGAGAGATGTGTTGGCTAAGTGGAGTTAGTGGGAGTGAATTTCGGGAAAATTGCTCACACATTCTAAAGTAGTGGACTTGTGGAGTAAATTCCGTTGGTAGCATCTAAGTGGAGCTGAATTTGTCTAAGTGTAGAATGACCGTTACCTTAGACGATCATGATGTGGACGAACCTCATGGTGTGGACGAACCTCATGATATGGACGATTTTCATAACCCACTTGTGTAATTAGGTGGTCCTTTGTATGGACAGACATAAATGTGTTGGATGACACCTTAGATGAGACTGTTACTTTATTCATTAGAATGACCGTCTATGAGGATGAGTCCTATGTATGGACAACCATAATGCTATGGATGGTTGATTATGGTCTTATGGTGAAAATAGACAATATTTTCCTATTTTGACTGAACCAACATGAGATGGATGAATAAGTCTGGACGGACAGTCTCCATAGACGAATGGTCTCCTTGGATGAGTGAGGTAGAACGTTGAATGAAATAGGTGCTCGGGTTATCTTTCTATAACCCTTTTGATATGATACATTTATCTCTAGTGTCGAGTCATCGCTCCACGGACAAATAAGTATGATCATCGATGGGTCATTCCCTATATGGATGAGCAAATGAAGAGTCTCCTCTAGAAGAGTCTCATCTGGAAGATCTAAAATTTGTTAGATAAGGTCATTTGGGAGAGTTTCCCTTTTCAAGTGAAAGGTACTATGGTCGTCCATGCAGTTGGACGACTTACTTCGGGTGGTGGTGATGGAAGGCCAGCTTAGTAGACATGTTGGACGAGTTTATTGTAGAGTGGCAAGAAGTTTGCTTAAGGGGTGAAAATATTATCCTTCAGTGCTGATATTTTTACATGCAACTTTTTTCCCCAGCAAATGAGGCAATCAGAGTTATGGTCAAAGGAAAGGTATCAGTTTATCTGCCATGCCGTTGTAAGCCATGTAGTGCTTCGCCCCCCAACAACCAACGTGGATCATACTCTGCAGGTAATAGTTGGGGGGAATATAAAAGCATAACATCTGTTTGTCTGAATTTTTTTATGTCTTTGGATATAATATAGTTGTACTTCCATGATTTTTCCATTTTTCTTTTTTCTTACTTTGCTTTTTGATGGACTTTGTTTCGAGTTTATATTTATATTTTCCAAACCTCTGGCTCGATCTATTAATTTGTTTGGGCGAGAGGAGAGGTTGGAGAAAGGGCAAACACACCTTTTAACATTATTATATCAAACTTGCAAAATTCTTCTTAACATGACTTAATTAAGATTTTAACCCCAAACAGGAAAAATATTGACAATAATTTTAGATTCATTTGCATGTATAAATTGTCTCATTTAACTGGACTTTATGAAGTTTAGTTCTAGGAAAATATATGTAATGTTTCAAATTCTTTACCGAATTACTCTGATTGCTTCCTAACTAATTTTCTAACTTTAGTTCATGCTAGTTTCTGATCCCAAAAATAAATTCATGCTTTTTTGGTTTAAAGGTATGGGAGATGCTTGAACTCTCAATGAAAGGGTATCTTCAACTAATGTAACTTCGTGCTATTTTCCACTCCAGGAAATTTCTTCAGCAAGTCTTGATGCTTCCAGTTTGAGTTCTGATCAAAATGTCACTATGCAATAATTAAGAAGGTTGGCTGATTACATTGATGATGCTATAACTCAGTATCTTTCATTTGGTGATCCCAAAATTGGCTGTGAGAAGCTTGAAAACTTGCTGACACAAGGTCTCCTTTATGAACAGTTAGAAGGGACTCAAGGCAGGGAAGTAAAATCACAACCAACCATCAAGTTGCACCCCCTGCACTACCTCTGTCTAAATGCCTATACTACACTGGCTTCAGCATATAATATAAAGTCCGCGCAAGTGACTTGTTGGGTCTATATTCTGAAATGGATGAGCATTAGTTGGAAGCTCTGGACTTGAGCAGGACCAGTGCAGCATACTCATTATTGCTTGCAGGTGCTACTCACCATTTGTTTTGCTTTGAATCTTCTATAATTGCAACAGTTGCAACTTTCTGGATAAGTGCTGGGGACTCCTTTATTAACTCTTTTTTAAAGTTCTGTATGGAGTGAGTTTGCAAAATGGGATCTGCCTTAGCGAACCCTCCTCTCTTGAAATGCATATGCTCTAAATGCTCACTAATGGATAATTTTAAAGCCATTCTATTTCATGGGGAAACTCAAAATGTAGATTTTGAGGATATATCTAGTGAGTTCCTTGATTGTGCCACTATCATTACACAAAAGGTATGGAGTTTTCTTATTCATGGTTGCTATTACTTCAGAGCATTTAAAGATCCCATTGACTTTAGCTGGCTTGGAACTTTAAAAAATTTCCAGCTTAAGGGATTTTCAGCCTCATCTTTGCAGCACTGCTGAAGGACATGGTTACACCCTCCAAGGAAGAATGCATATCTTCCAGTTTGGTGTCCATTGCTTACTGTATGGAGGGTATTTATTTAGCAAGCATATGTTACGGTCGACATTCCCATTTGACTAGTAAGGTTCAAAATATTCTATACTGTGAAGAGTGTTTGATAGATGATTCGCATGAAACAGATTGAGTTATGAATTAAAAGGAGTTTTATACTTTGTACAAGCAGTTGCTGGTTAACTTGAGGTAGTTCTGTTTGATCTTTATTTGCCCTTTTATCTAAGCCTTTCACTGAAAGGTGTATGCATTGCCATGGAAGATTTCGTAAGAGTTTCTACTGTCTGCAAACGTAGCAATGTGATTGTACGTGTATATGAATATGCCTGGTGATGCAGTTGATTGCGTGGACGGACTTGGACCCACAAACACTAGCAAAAACAACACCAGAAGAGACGCCAGGGATTGTTGGCGGGGAACTTAATCAAATGATGCTCAAGTCAAATTACAGGCAAAAAAAAAAAAAAAAACACTCATGAATTTGGCTCCTACCTGAAGCTTTTTCAATTCTTTGTAAATTGATCTCAACCATCTAAAGCATCTAGGAATTATTTGGACCATTAGATTAAAGCATGAAGCCCTATTTTTTCCTTTATTAATTATTATCATACTTTATCACAATACCAAAAATAAAAATGCGGGCCTTTAGATTTAGAGAGGAAGACTTTCATATTGTTCTGACAAAAACCTAGCGGCCAGCCAGGCCATTTCTTCCCTTTATTATTATTTTTTTTTTGAACTTTGGATGCATAAAAAACCTACAATTAGAGTTTCTCTAAAGAATTTATTTTGTAGTAGGTTCCAGAGACTTGAAATTTTATCTTATCTATCAAAAAAAAAAAAAATTTGTTTGCGCTTTAAGAAAGTCTTTCAATTAGTAGCACATGGGTGTTCTTGTCCTTTTTTTTTAATTTTTTTATTTGTGTTGTTCACATAAATTTTATAAAGATGGAATTTAGAGAAAATAAGTTTTAATGATTCTTGAGAAAAATTTCTAGCCAACCCACTTTGGGAAATTTTTTTTGACTCTTAAAACTCTTCTCTAAAGAATTCTTCAAGGGATGGTTTGAAGTTTCTTTCAAAGTTTTTAACTTGGTTGTCACATAAAACCAACATCATGTTGAGATAAGTAATAACATCAAATAGGATGGTAACTACATCAACTGATCGAAATATTATTCAATAGCTAGTAAATCAACTGTTACAAGATTATTAATGTCAAGAGAAACAAATTCCATCTAGACTAAAGTAGAAAAGAAAACCTTGCTCTCATAGCTGAGACATATGCTACAATATTACCTTGCCTTTAAGTGTAAGAGAATGACCAACTTTGAAGGGAGTTTCAAAGGAAAAAATGTCTTAAACTAAATGACCCAAAGCAGAATTAAACATATCACCTTTTTTAAGAGAGTTGATGACAACTTAAGAATCCCCTTCGAAAATAGAATTACCAAGACCAACTTCTTACACAAACAGAACATCTCTTCTAGCTGCTAGTAATTCTAGAACTTCTATCAAAGAGGGATAGGGAATTTTTTCTAAGAGAGAAGCCATGACTTCACCTCTTGAGTTTCGAATTATCACCCCAATTCTAGCTTCTTCAGTTTCTTCAAAGACAGCCCACCAAAGTTTGTTTTGAATGGCATGGATATAAATATCATGCACACTTTAAATCAGTCAACTAACAGAAATCATTTATCCACGTAAATTAGATGTTCCAGTCTCCCAATCATTTAGGCAGGAAAAAAACATATCGTAATTTTATAGCAAGGAAAGGAAAGGAACCAACTATATTTTTAAAAAAAAAATGAAGGAGAAAAACTCCTGACAACTAAACTAGCAAATGAATTTAACATGCAAAGATCAATTGATTAAAACAGGAATATAATACAAGATATCTCAAAAAGCCCTGCACCGGAAATCCTTAAAAAGTTAATATATAATTTTTCAAATTGGTTGATTTGAACAACAAAGGAGAACGTGAAAGAAAACAAAATCGTATCTAATTTAACAATTGGTAGTAAAATTAGAGTTTTTTTTACATTTGACAGTATTACCTTTTTTTTTTTTTAAATTATTTATTTAATTTTTTAATGTCATACCAATAAATGGGGTGCGATTGAATGACCCAGGAAAGACATAAATATTCATCATGAATGAACACACTATGTTTTCCTTTTATAAATTGCACTCACATGATTAAAAGAAAACCCTAATTTTGTTTATTGTTAGCACTTAGCACTGGGCCATGTGGTTGGTCCCAACTCCCAATTAGTGCCAATGTGGGCAGCTCATCAAAAAAACCCTCAACTCCAGGGCTTACTGCAAGATCTTATTTAAGCATCTTATTCTAGACATAAAAGTGTTAAAAGAGTAAAATGTTGCCTCCTCTGTCTAGGATAGATTTTGACAAAGTCTTGAGTTAGTTAGGATAGTTTCAAAATTAACCCACCAAAACAAATCAATTGAATGGCATGACTATAAATATCATGCACATTTTAAACCAGTCAACCAATTGAAACCATTTATCCACATAAATCTGGATGTTCTATTCTCCCAATCATAATCTTATGGCAGGAAAAGGAAAGGAACCATTAATAATGAAAAGAACGAAAGAGAAAAAAAAATCCTAACAACTAAACTAGCCAATGTATTTCACATTTAAAGATCAAGGGATTAAAACATGAATGTAAAACAAACCCTCCAATTTCCCTATCCCCCAGTCACTTTGAACTAGAAATCCTTAGAAACTTTTCCTCTTTTTACTACCTCAAAGGGAAAACCATGAAACATGGAGAGAAAGAGTCACAACAATATATGTATAGTTTTGAAGTTTGAACAACAAAAGGAGATAGAAAGAAAACAAAAGTCATATTAGATTTCACAATTGGTAGTGAAAATTAGAGCTTTGTTCCTTACCTATAACAGTGTGTATATATATATATAAATAGCAATTTGACCCTTTCTTACTTACCAACGAACTTTAAAAAAAAGAAAAAAGAAAAAAGAAAAAAGAAAGAAAGTTGGGATACTCATAATACTATAGAATGGCCCAAGAAATAAATCATAATAAATGAACACTACATACAAACGCTTTTCCTATTTTAAAATCACACTCACATAATTCACACTTCTAATCTCCTTTGTTCCTCACTCCTCTGACCACCATGAGGTGGCGGGCGCCTCCAGGCCTTGGCGTCGCCGCCATGTCGTACGTGGCTATCGACTACCTCCGCCACATATCGCCGACGTGGCACGCGCGTCTTCAGCCAGCACTGTGGTCTATTCTCGCTCTAGCTGCGGTGATTCGCGTCCCCTTCTACAAGCACTGGTTCTCTGAGTTTCGTGCGGCCATACCCTTTGTAGCTTCCATGCTCTTCATGCTCTCAGCTCTCCTCTTCGAGGCTCTCTCTGTACGCTTCGTTACCGCCGTCCTCGGCCTAGACTGGCACCGGTAACTCGTTGCATTGCTTTCCTCCCTCTGTTTCTGTGTCTCTGCTTTGATGCAATATGAATGTTTTTGGTTTTTCCAGCTCGTAAGAGATCCACGCACTCAAATTTGAACTCTTTTATTTCTTTTTGAGTTTTTCTTATGTGGGTCAAGTTCATTTTGCCTTACTTTTTGCTTTATATTAAATGGGTCAAGCTTAAATCGTTTTCGTTTAGTTTCACTTCGTTGGAATCTTAGGTTCTATGAAGCATCAACATGGGTTTCAGTTTCAGATTTGATTTCTAGTTTAGCTTTGTCACTGTTAGGTATTTGTTGGATTTGTCTGACCTGATCTGATAGATTTTGGAAGTGGTTGGGATCGATTCAAAAGTGCTAAATTTAGAGTAAACCATCATTGAAGGAGTTGACTAAATTGTTCCAGGATGTAAATGTTGGTTACTAGTTACTTTATAGGAATTGTGTCTCCAAGGGTAACAGATTTGGTATAAAACAACTGTTTCAGCTCTGGGATATTTTGAGTCTTTCCTTTTATAGTTAGTCAGTCTATGGCCTCAAAATTTTGATGGCAGAGTATCATATAAGTATGCATGGGCTTCAGCTGCATTAGTTTATAACTCTTCAATGGTTTTGATTACTTTAATTTAAATAGTATAGAATCTTAGCTGGACTTACTCTAAATTCATGTGCCTATTTTTGGCAATTTCAGTGTTACTTTTGCCTGTTATGAATGCACATCCATCTCTTCTGGGATTTAAATGTAAGTTCCAAAGATCATATTTGCTTCAACTGCTTAATTGATGTTATGTCCATTCAAAGTTCAGTCACCCATGAGCTTATTTGAGATTAATTGATGTTATGTCCATTTAAGGTTCATAGTCACCCATGAGCTTATTTGAGAACATCAGAATTGACATATTATAAAATAGGTAGTATTCTGCTTATTTTGCGGGGTATATTATCTTCCAATTGAAAAATGCCACTTGCCCCCCCCCCCCCCCCCCTCAAAAAAAAAAGGTAGATTAACTTATGAATTTTTTTTTCACTGTTCTCTTGATTGGCTTCTAAAGATGTTTATTTCAGATGTTAAACTTGTGACAGAGTTCATTTCAAATCTATGGCTGACCCCTGAAGAAGAGACGATTATATTGCATGCATCTGTGCTTAAAGGAAGACTTCAATGAAGTATAATGGCATGTAATTTTTGGTCAAAGTTAGCATGCTTACGTATACTATTACATTTCAAGAATAATAGAATGGAAATATTATAATAATAATAATAGAATGGAACATATGTTTAAGGAATAGGGCTATGCATTCTCCCAAAAAATTTTCAAAGTTTTTGTCATTTAGGTAGTATATCTGTAGTGGATGTTCATTAAAAAAAAATTTCTGAAAAAAATAAACTGCAATGGATGGCATTGCCTTAAACTGTAAATTTAAATATTAGTTGGTGATTAAGGTGAAAATGCTTTTTTCTCTTATTCATATTCTCTTGAATCTTTCAGTTGATATTGTTAATGAGTTTGATGTAAATTAATTTACAAATTGTGAATAAAATGATTTGACAGATGACTGAGGTATTCACACATCCTAATTGTTAAAGCTTCTTTGTTCTGCACATGTTCATTCATTCCACTTGAAGCACGAGGGATGGTGTATAATATTTAAGCTCCATCTATGATGTATGCCAAGCTATTAATTCACAAAATTATCTATTTGAAATTTTTACATCCAGTGTATGGAACACTCTTAGGGTTTGTGTTCCTTGATGTAGGAATTTGGTTGTTGATGAATGGGTTGCTGTATGTTTGTGTTTAGGGGCTTAGGAATTCATGCATTATGGTTTCTAATGGTTGTTGATGATATAGAGATGAACCTTGCCGTTAGAGAATGCTATGGATGATGGCAAAGCGGGTTTCAGATTGTATAGGAATTGGATGAATGATGGATTAATGAATGGAATTGTATGAGTGATGGTGATGAGAATGTTGTAACTTCTTCAAATCACCTTCTCCATATGAGATTACTTCTAGGGAATCTCTATCTCTCAGCAAGACTACAATTGTCTAGGCAACAACAAATTTATTATTCTAGTTGATGAATGTAATGGGAGTTACGAGCATCTATTTTATAGATGACTAGCCCTAATCTAATTGGCCCATATAACTCAAGATTATTGGTTTGCTAATCTCCCCATGTGCTCTTATTAATATCGCGGGTGTTTATGAGAATTACACATTTGATAAATGTGACTAGTATGCTAGACTTCTAACTAAACTCTATCTTCTCCATTACCAATTAACTAACAACTAACTATTCTAATCATGTGCAAACTCTTGCTTCCGTTTCCATCTGAGCCTTTAGTTGTCCAATCAAGGTTGATTCATGTGCATGGGAATAAGAGGGAGCTGCTACACGAAACCGAATCAATCCAAGCAAATACTGTCGATTGACACTTGCTGAGGGAAGGTAAGTGCTGATTCTTCTGCTCTGACTTCCAATCAGAGGTTACCCTTCTAACCTTACTACCAATCAACACTTTAGGACAGAAACTCCAACTCTTGAGTTTCCTCCCCTGTTTCTTGATTCAGCTCGAGTTCTCATAAGGTGTTAACATCCAGCTCATGAGGGGAAAGGGAATAGGTAGTTTAGAGGTTTCCTAGTTTGATTTGGATAATTATTTGAGCTTTCTTGGTGTAGAAGAAAAGTTTTTTCCTTGTCAAAGAAGTAATGTTATGGCCAATATTCACCAAGAAAGTATTCTTTGTACACCGAGGATATGTATAAATCTGTATGTATTGGCAACACTGCATAGGGTTTGGTGGTATAGTTTTGGTGTGAGAAGATGAAGCTTTGTCTAGTGAGAGATTTTGTTAGTGTGAGAGAACTATGGATGTATGGGGGATTTGGGTTTGTATATTTCAAAAAAAAAAAAATGAAAGGTTCTTTTGGTAATTTTCTTTACAGGGATCTAGCTCCTCTAATTTTTATTTATAATTTGAAGTTCCTATGACATAGTAGATTGGTGACTCTTGAAAAAAGGGGTATGAAGCTTTTTCAATATTCTTTGATTCTACAATATCAATTATGTAAAAAAAAGAAAAGAAAAGAAAAGAAAGAAAAGCTTGCTAAGTTTATAAACATGTGGGTTTGTGTGCGGTTCTAATTCCTATAGTGGATTTTTGGTTAGTATTGCTTTTAGATATACATATAGAATTCATTGAATTATGTTAAATTTTGTGTCTTGTGCTAATCAGTTTTTATTATTTGTGTCTTTGTCATAAGAATTAGTATATGAACTTCTACTATCATAACAAATTAGTTCCAGAGGTCTGAGGTCTTGATTTAGGTTCCAAGAGATGGCAAGCACAAAGTTTCATGTGGAACCCTTTGATGGGAAAAATAGTTTTAGTTTTTAGCAAACTACTGTCAAATACATCCTAGTGGAGTAACGACTGATTAAAGGTTGTATGGGAAGTTGAAGAAGTTTGCTACTATGTCTAACGATGGTGGAAGCTTTATTACTGGATGTGGTAATTAGTGGGGAGAAAGCAGCATCTAGTTTTAGCTAAAAGAGAGTAGCCCACCACTACCTACCTAGGAAAGATGTGTTGACACCCCTTCCATATCATTTTGTATTCATCACAAAAATAGCCTTTCAACCTAAAAGCACGTGTAACTTAGAAAACATTCTCTCCTTACCAAATCAATTTCCTCTTGAGTTTTCATCAAGCTTCCAGTAACCAAATCAGAACCTGATAGATTTAAATATTTTTGTACAAAAATAAGTTTCTAATCTTGTTGATTCAAATGTTTCTTTTCGCAGCATTAAGTTCTTCTGAGCTTGGCAAGCTGCTTTTCGTAAAATTTTACTAGGTACCCGTTTCCTAAAATACTTCAAAGCTGTCTTTACTAACATCTCCTTTTTCTTTTGGTGCAAAGATTGTGTAATTGGGCCTTGGGCTTATGGGTCAAGGGGTGCACTGATAAATTGGTGAAGGGAAAGCCCAATTAGCGAGAGTTCCAAACTTGACTAATTAAGAATATGACCCACAAGTTGCCCAATATGGACTCAACACATGTCGAGGTTGAGGAAAAAAAAGAACCACACAATGTTTAATGGGACTGTTAAGAGCTTGGGTAATGTGAAACATTTACCCAAGATTGAAAGAATTATGATTTCTTTTGGTTATGGATATTCTACAAGAGGTGGAGTTAAGAAAGTTACAAAAAGTGCTTTATTGGTAATAAAGGGGGGGGGAGCTTTAACAAATTTGTACAAGTTGATTGGAGAGATACTTAATGTGGAGTGCATGGTGGAGCAAAAGGCACAGAGTCTTTGGTTAAAACATTGCTAAGGTCTGATAATCATAAATTGAAGAAAGTAAGTGATAGAGATATATTAGCCCATTAGCATAAACTCAAGCCTAATTCTACTTTGTGTGCAAGCCAAATCTCCTACTTGTACTAGAAGTCTATTAGTCTAGGATTTAGTCTACTATATATACACATGTTATGGTTCATTGTAACATAGAATTTGTACTACACTCTAATATATTATTGATGTAGCCCTTTAAGGTTTCTTCCGTGGATGTAGGCCGTTAGGCTGAACCACGTAATCCTCGTGTGTTATTGTGTTCTACACTTTATGCTTTCGCTTCCGCATTCATACTAGCATATTCAACATGGTATATTAATGCTAATATTTAACATAGTATCAGAGCCACCTTCCTGTGGCCATGGTTTTCTGTCATTTTGATGTATTAAGAGCAATCTTTGTCTTCCTCGGTGTTTCTTCGTTGCATTCATCTTCTTTGGCTTCCTACTGCTGCAGTCAAAACTCTCCGGTATAGTCATGCCACCGTTAGAAATCGTATCAACACTGCAAGACCATTGCCTTCCTCAAACCACCATCACAGAGCTAAACTTCATTCAAGGGATCTTCTCAATCTTATCAAATCTCAAGATTTCATCAAGTTTCCATCTTGAATTTGAGAGGGGGTATTAGAGATATATTAGCCTATTAGCATAAGCCCAAGCCTAATTCTATTTTGTGTACAAGCCAAGTCTCCTACTTGTACTAGAAGTCTATTACTCTAGGGTTTAGTCTACTATATATACACATGTTCTGGTTCATTGTAACACAAGATTTGTACTACACTCTAATACATCATTTCCTCCGTGGATGTAGGCCGTTAGGCTGAACCACGTAACCCTCGTATGTTATTGTGTTCTACGCTTTATGCTTTCGCTTCCACATCCATACTATTGTGTTCTACACTTTATGCTTTCGCTTCCGCATCCATACTAACATATTCAACATGGTATATCAATGCTAATATTTAACAGTAAGATTTGTGGTTCATGTAACGGACGTAGATGTGAAAGCTAGTTTGAGAAAATTTCAAGCATTGCTTGAACTCAATTGATCACATCTCTTGTTGAGGACATGTTAGAGCATCCCTACCTGCAAAAGGGGTGAAAATGATGCCTAAAGAGGTACTCTAGTGAAGACACCTCATATGTTAGATGTGGAGATTTGTTTAGTTCAGCCTATGAGGGAAATAATTTAGAGGTTTACTAGATTGACTTGGTTAGTTATTTGAATTTTCTTGGTATATAAGAAAAGTTTATCCTTTGTCAATGAAGTAATGTTATATTCCTTGCTCACTAAGGGATAAGTTTAAAGTCTTATATATAGGTAACCCTACAAAGGGTTTGGTGTGGAGCTTTGGCGCGTGTGAGAGGGATTTAGAAGATAAAATTTTGTCTAGTGAGGGAGAGAGTTAGTGTGTGAGCACTTGTTGTTGTGTTGCAAAGTTGAGATAATTTATGTTTGTGAGAGATTTTACGTGGCTATAACTCTTATTGTTAATAGTGGATTTTTTGTTTATTTGCATTCTCCATGGATAGGGCATAGAGTTTGTTGAACCATGTTAAATTTCTTGTCTTGTATTGCTTGACCTTTTATTGTTTTGCATGTTGTTCTCAGAAGATTCATATCATAAGCTACCACAATCATAATAGAAAGAAGAGTGTAATTGTTTTGGGCATGCATGGAGTGGGAAGCACCAAAGTGGCCTTGACTTGAAACTGGCAGACGCCCATGGATTTGTCTGCGCTGCATTATATATATTTGTTCCATTGATTGATGCAAACATCTTATAGACCTTGTAACAAGGTGTCAAGGACATTGATATGGGTATCATGCTTTATACAGTTTAGTAAGTGGGGCTATATGTACATCTTTGAAGAATCATCTCAACAACCTAAGAGAGATAAAAGTGCTGATTTTTTAATGAAAACAATGAACAGTTATGGTATTATCAAGAAATTCTAATGAGAATACCTTCAAATTTATCATGCTATTTCTGCATTAATAATTAGCTTGAGTGTTTTAACAATGGAATTATTCACTCCTTAATGTTTGACAGTGATACACCTCCTCTTCCGGACACTGGCCAGTGGTTACTACTGGCAGTTAACGAGAAACTTCCCCATGTCATAGTTGAGATACTGAGAGCTCATATTATTGGACTGCACCATTTCCTAATGCTGTTTATGATGCTGGCATTCTCTGTACTATTTGACTCTGTAGAAGCTCCTGGCCTTGGCCTAGGTGCAAGATACATGTTCACCATGGCAATTGGACGTCTTCTTCGGGCCATATCATTTGTATCTACTATTTTGCCATCAGCCAGGCCTTGGTGTGCTACTGCTCGCTTCAGAGTCCCTGCATATCCTCATCATTGGGCTCAAAAATATTATGTACCTTATGCTTCAGATGCTAATTCTATTCGCCAATTAATCCAATGGGATACAGCCTATGGTATGTTCTGTGTATTAAGTTCATATTCTTCTGTTGGCCCAATGCATGCATGTTTAAAATGATATTTGCCTGACCCTTTGGCTTGGAATTGGTATGTGCTGTGTTCTGATTTGATTTCTCTACTGATTTTTGTAGGAAATTTATGAATAGTTGACATCTTCTGTGCCATTATTTTTTAGCAAATCACTATACTGCATTGCATAGATCATCCATATTTAAAATACCATCTTAATATTTGCTACAAAATTTTCTTTACCAATTTTTTTTATGGGTTCTAGCTATCACTTTGCAATCCACAAGTTAATGAAGTTTTATTCTTTGGGGTTGGGTAGAGGGGAGGTGTAAAGTCATTCAAGATTTTTTGATTGGCCATCCTTGATAATTCAGTTCTCTTTGATACTCCAATTGAAGATTTATATTTATACAAATTTACTTGAAGTTTTTCTAAAAGTAAGGTTTTGTGCGTGTTAATGTAGTATATACTCATTTTGGATTCCTTCTTCATGATTGTGTAGATTATCTTTACTAATGAAGTTCTTGTTTATTGTTGGCATTGGGCCATGTGGTTTGGCCTAAGCGGATCATCAGTAAGACCCTTAACTCCAGGGTATACTGCAAGATGCTTTTTAAACATCTTATTCTAGACAGGAAAGTGTTAAGGGAGAAAAATGTTGCCTCCTCCATGGCTATCCATCCTCCTTGTCCTAGGGTTCCATCAAACAATAGCCTTAAATTTAGCCTGTGAACAATAGTAGGCATTGTTGACTTTATTGTATTTGTAGCCATAGAGGTAAGTGTTCAGATCTCATAAGATGTGACCATGAACGTGTGTTTCCTTATATTCCTTCATTTATACCATGAATATGTTTCCTTTTACCATAAGTGGTGCATGTTAACATCTCTCTTTAATTCCAGCTGATACTGGGAAATACCCTGGTGACTATCGGCCAGACTGGGGTTCAATGAGCTTCCTAATTGATTTCTTGCGACCCACTGCTTCAGAAGGATCCTCATGGTACAGTCTGCTAAAGAAAGCTGGAGGTGGCTGCAATGACCTCCTATACAGTGGCCACATGCTTGTTGCAGTACTGACTGCCATGGCTTGGACGGTATATTTCAAAATATATTGTGAAACCATATTTTCTTGTCACTTGTAGCCCTTGCCACCTAAGGTTAATGGGGGAAGTTACTGAGTATTGTTGGCCTCTTTTTCAAAAATGATTTCAGGAAGCTTATGGAGGTTTTAGTTCAGCTCTTATATGGCTTTTTGTAATGCACAGCGCCCAGAGAGAGATACGAGAGCGCCACCATTACACTGTTGACTGTGTTGTTGCCATATATGTAGGCATCCTTCTCTGGAAGATGACAGGTTATATCTGGCCAGTCAAGAATGCATCCCGTGGTAGAAGGCTTACTAAGCTTGAAAAAATTCAGGGTAGACTAATCCAAGCTGCAAAGGACTCAGACATGGATAAAGTGAGGGAGCTTCTCGAAGAGGTTGAGATAGGCAGTCAAGAGAGCCAAAACAAAGGCCCCAACAGGGCTATGTGGGTGTTTGCTTGTGCAACCATTTTTTCTGCACTTACCATTGTTCTTTTGGCCTTCACATGGACCAGCGATGGATGATTTATTTTTCTTTTAAGATTTTCTACCACGATGTCATTTTAGTTCTATGTAATTTTACAATTTTCTTCTTTTGTGAAAGTTGTTTGTGTAGGATATGTCTTGAGGCTTTTCTGTTTACTAAATGAGATGATTTTGTGAACTTTCCTTTGATAAAAATGGTTGCTTAAGTGAACTTACATCAAATCACTAAGCTTAAGGCGCACACAATTTAGAGTTGCCTCAACAAAGGTTTAGCATTGAGTGACAATTCGGTCTGGGCCTAATGCAAGTGAACCTCACAGTCATGACCAATACAACTTCTGCAAAAGTTTTATTTTATACTCCTAATTATTTTTTATTTTTTTGATAAATGTGAATATTTCGTTGAAGTAGGAAAAGGGATACATCTCTTACCCAAGCCTCCATGAAAGAATGAGGAAGTTATACACAGTTACAAAAATAAGAGATATTTGAGTACAAAGCATACTTGCTTAGCATGAGCTACAACTTAAGGACACTCAAGAAGTTCAATACCAAGAGGCAAGAGGTTAAGGTGTTGGTCCGAGTATTAGAATAAAGGTTGATTGCACAAATCCATGCTAGACCATAATGGTGATGCTTGCACTTTCTACTCCAAACTATGAAAAGGTGCAGTTAAAACCCTAATTTGGACACAAATATCAGATTGCACCCCGCTCTTTTATGGGCTGTTAACTTTAAAAGCCATGTGCCATGCACACGACTTTTAAAGATGAAGTGACTAACAACATTTAAAATGTCTCAAATGTTAACATCAGATTTGATCCAATCCATCGAAATTCTAGATTTTCAAAAAATTGGACTTGACCAAGGGCTTGATCTAATCCATCAAAATGCCACTTTAAAAAAAAAAAAGGATTTGATCAAGTTTGTTTTGTCCTTGATCCAATCCATCAAAATTCCAAATTTTAAAAATATTCGAATTTGATCAAAGTTTTGTCCAAGGGCTTGATTCAATCCATCAAGATTCCAATTTTTCAAACAATCAAAGGATTAAGAATTGCCCAAGAGCTAGATCCAATCCATCATCCAAATTTTCAAAAAGTTAGATTCGATCAAATTTTGTCAAAGGGCTTGATCTAGTCCGACAAAATTCAAGTTTATAAAAAAATTGGATTTTATCAAGTTTTGTCTAATGGCTTGGTCCAATCCATCAAAGTTCTAGTATTTCAAAAAATTGAATTTGATCAAGCTTTGTCAAAAGTGTTGATTCCATTGATTAAAATCCAAGATCTTTATTGAGTTTTGTATAAGGACTTGATTTGAACCATCAAATTCTAGTTTTTTTGAAAATCAGACTTTCTGAAGTTGTCCAAGCGCTTGACCCAGTGTCTATTTAGAAACACTTTATTTAGCTGAAACTGAAATTTTTTTACTAAAAGTGTAAAAAAAAAAATTAAAAAATAAGCTGAATAGTACAATGAAACCCATGAATAGTATTAAAAAGTATAGTGCGGCTCATAAATAGTAGCAAAAATAAACTAAAATGATAAATAAGTAGGAAATTTCAACCCAAACGCTCACCCAATCTGTTCAAAATTCAATTTTCCAAACTACCTGGTCCTCTAGAAGAGAACCTAGGCAATTTTTTCAAAGACTTAGTCCACCCCAATTAGAAGGTCTTATTATAATCTTTTTTGCCATCAACGTGGATTAAAATTTGGTCACAAAATTTGGTATCTTCTTTTTACATTGACAATCAATGAAGGGCAATGTGCAGATACCCCATTTGGCCACCTTGGTTTAGCCTTATTGGCTGCAAAACTGTCATTTCATGACTTGAGGGCATAATCATAATTTTGACAAGAGGGTTTCTATGCTCTTCACATATAAGTGACTTTTTGTTAATTATTTCTTATTGTGCCATATTGACCATAAAAATTAATATAAAGTCTACAATTAAAAACATAGAAAAAAAGTACCTTTTCATTTGGCGCTTAAGCAACCCGTTTCAATACTATATTTTTTGCTACTATTGGCGTTCAGTTGCACTATTCAAAAACTTAAAAAAGGGTCAAAGAGAAAGAAGAGGAAAATCTGAGGGACTTGCCGTGGTCTTTCTCCAAAAGCATTACTGGTTAAGTTTTTAAAGTTGCCTATCAAATATGATTAGGCTTTTGGTATTTCAATTGACTTGATTTTGGTTTAGGGTTACGTTTGGGTATGCTTTTGTTTTAAATAATTAACTAAGATTGATAAGGTTTTGATAATTTCAATTATTGGGTGCATTGCTTCTCTCTGTTTAGAAAAGAAAAACAATGACAATGGCAAAACGATCAATAGGTTCAACGCATTAGATATTTGTGAATCATTTTAATTTTATTTAGTTTCAGTTTCATTTTCAATTTATTAACGGTGTCAAATGGCTTTTAGTTTGAGTATTATTGGTTTCTAAAGTCAATTTGAATTTTAAGAGTGCAAAATATACACCCTAGAATTTGTAAATTTGACTGCGGTTGTTTGCTAATATAATTCATAGTTGTTAAACCCTTCCTCCCCACTCTTCCTTTTCTCTAATTTAGACTTATCTCTCTATACTGCTAAAGCACTTCTCATGGTCCCTAAAAAATCATAGGATTTGGGTTGTAAGTGTTTTGTATCGTAGTTGTTTTTATAGGTTGGTTGAATTGCGGGTAGTTTGCAAAGTCAAGATTAGAGCCATCACAAAGTGGACCCTATTCTAGCATTCTAGTTTGCAGAAGGTCACACATTTGAATTTGAATTTAACTAAGCACAAGGCATATGTTAGAGGTGTCAATGTTTGACCCAACTCGCGAACATGATACGAATTCAACATGAGTTTTTTTGGGTTAGGGTTTGGCTTTAATGGGTTTGGGTCATAAACAGGTCGACCCAAAAGAGACAAAATAAGAAACGTGTTATAAGTGGGTCAACCCGTGTAACCCGCAAAGACACGTTTGACACGTTAATTTATTTGTGTCAACCCAAAATGACTCACTTAACACAACCTGTTTAACTCCTATAACAAATAAATATTCATTTTATTTTGAATTTATCAAATACCTTTTATATCCAACATATATTTTCAATTTAAAAAGAAAAGTAAGTAATTACAAAAATTTACAAGGGATATAATTGGAAATTGCAACTTTACAAACCCTAAATCTCTAAACCTTCTTGATGATGCGAAGAAAATCAGTAGGCTGGATGTTTCGGACTTGAAAGGACTACTGGTTCTTTCTACGGCCTGAAAAAGAAAGAAAAGCGTATCAAAGGCGACTGGGGCTGCCGGCCAAAAATCCTCCGATGGCAAAGTTAGTTTTTCCCTCTAAGTTATCTGAGTTCCAACTTTTTTGGAGTAAAAAACTGAACATACCTTGGGTTTGTCTGAAACAGCCTTTATATAGTGTTCTCATAGGCGGTTACCAAAATTGGAACTTCTCCTGGCTTCAAGGAGAGATAGAAATCAAACGTAACTTGCATAACCGTTTGGAAGTTATGCTCTTGTTTCACAACGGATACCTGGCGGTTATGCGTGGGATAAGGGATTATCATATCTCATTTGGAGATTTTCCTAAGTGTGACACCCTCGTCCTTGAGTTCCTCAGTTGGGCGTGCTTTGTTTCACACGCGGGGGCTGTTTCGTCTAACGGGTGAATTTGCTCAAGACGAGGATGTCGACACTCTGGACGAGTGCATCACTCTGATGGTGCGTACCTCGTCTTGAGCTCTTCTTCCCTGGACGAGGCACTTGTAGGTAAGTTTCTGAGGGTGTTTACGGTAGTAGGTGGGCTATGGACGACCTGTATGGACGACTTGGAGATGGGCTAAATCATTCCCCTATCACTTCTTATAAATTTTTTTTTTCCAGCCGTACTACTCTTCTCACGCCCAATTCTCAAACTCAAAGTGTCAACTCATAAACCAGTTATTGCTCTTTCTCTTTCTCTCTCTCTCTCTCTCTCTGAAGTGTATGTACTTCTTTTGGAATATAAAGAACTTATTTCTAAATGAATGTTATATTTTTATTGAACTATATTATTTTGAATGTGGGTTAAAGACTTGAAGTGTATGCACTAGTTTTGGGATGTAAAAAAAATTATTTTTAGATGGATGTTATATTTAATATTATGCAAATTTAAATGGGTTGTGTTACATTCGTGCCAACCCAACACCACTCATTTATTAAGCGTATCAAATGAGTTGGGTCAGGTCAACCCTCCTAATTAACAGGTCAGGTTAGGGTTGAAGGATCATGACACGATTATTAAATGGTTCAGGTTAGGGTTGAGTCATTTAGTCGAATATCCCTACCTCGACACGACACAAATCCAACACACTAACCCAAATTGACACCCCTAGCATATGTGACATGTGGTTTCCTTTATCTACTTTTGTATTGTTAGCCCACTAAAAACGTAAATCTACTTTTATTGTTAGCCCACCAAGAACGTAAATTTACTTTCAGACCATTAATATTGAACCATCACTTCCTTTTATTTTGTTGTTTTGTTGAGAAAGTTTAATAGGTAGAACAGTTATAAATACTCCCTTGTCATATGCGTTTCGCGTGTGTAATAAGACTTTCTTTTTTTTTAGTGATCATATTTTGTAGAAAAAAATTGTATTTTTATTTATTATATATATAATTTTTATTTTAAAAATCTAATTTATAAGTGAATAAATCAATTTGAAAATTAAAAGAAGAGTGGTCATATTTTTTAGGCAATATTTTAGTGGGAATTAGAGTTGCATTTTTACTAGATTGTCTTTTAGTTTTATCTCTTCTTAAATATAGGGCTGTAAGGGAATTTTTGAACTAAAAAATGAGAAATCCAAATAGAGGAAGTCTCTTAAATAATAGTATAGACTAGTCTCATCTCACATGCTTTGTGCATACGAAAGCTTCTTTATAAGGAAAAAAAAACTGTGTTTTATTTTATATATATAATTTTTATTTTGTAAATTTAATTTATAAGTAGATAAAACAATTTGAAAATCTCATCTCACGCGCTTTGTGCATGCGAAAGCTTCTTTATAAGAAAAAAAAACTGTGTTTTTATTTTATATATATAATTTTTATTTTGTAAATTTAATTTATAAGTAGATAAAACAATTTGAAAACTAACAATAGAGTGGTCCTATTTTTTAAGTAATGTTAAGTGGGAGTTAGAGTTGTATTTTTACTAGATTGTCCTTTAATTTTGTTTTTACTGAAATATAAGGCTGTAGGGGCAATTTTGAACTAAAAAATGAGGAATCCAAATAAAAGAAACCCTTAAATAATAGTATATAGATACTAGAAGTTGAACATTTTCGTTTGCAAATCACATTTACAAATACGCAGAGACAATAGTGTGTGGTTGTGTGCATCTAAACTGTTCTATCTTAATTGATTCCTTTACTCCTGCAGAAATATCTTCTGAGGGTGGGCCACAACCGTCACTTGCAGTTGCAATGTTGAGGCTAGATTGCATGAAATGGAGTCTATTGAAGTAGAAGGAAGCAGAAGAATGCACCACTATAATGGTAAGTATATAAGCCCAAAAATGTTCTTGAAGCCAAATTTTAAAGGTTTTTCATTTTTTTTTTTACAAGCCAACTTTCGATATTTAGTTATATACTTAAATGCAGCCCCTCTGATCTGCTTCTCTCTTCTCTATACGACTATACCCCTAATGTCCCCATCTTATCTAGCTGTAGGTTAGAACGTCAGCAATCTTTTCCTACGCCTCATATATCCCTCACAAACATGGTAAGACTTGTACGAACTTTGAATTTCATTGCCTTCTCCCTTTTTTAGTTTTCATTGTTTCTGAATATGCCTTAGTAAGAAGAAAACGTCATAAAATACAATGAGATTATGGTTTTTGTAGGAAGAAACAATAGTCATGTGAATTTTGTTAGGTTTTACAAATTACATACATTTTGTTATGGCCTAAATTTTATGAATGTTTATTTGGGTTCATGTGACTTTTTTGTTTTGTTAATTAAAGCTATGATTTTTTGGTTGATAAAATTGTTTTTCTTAAAAACTTGGTTTTTTTTGGGTGCAAATCAATTATTTAGTAGGTTTGCTCTGTGATTCTTATTTCTGAAGTCTACTCAATAGTTTTTGACCAATACTGACAAATAAAATTAATTAAGAATGCATTGGATGTTATGGAAGCAAACTTAATTGTTGATATGACTTTTAATTAAGAAAGAAAAGAAAAAGGATGATGGGTTGATTACAATTTGGTGTGTTTGAAACTCTTTTTTGTTTTTTATTTTAAAAATATGTTTAAGCTAATTCTTCAGTTAACTCTTATTTAGATAACAATTCATATTGAGGGAACAATTTTGCTGGTAGTTTGCTAAATTTTCAGGGAATTAATCAAGAAAAATATAAAGGAAAAGAGGCAAGCATCGGTGCCATTGTTCTCAATCTCCGACCCGGCCTCAGCATATCTCAAAGTTATTCTCAATTAATTTAGGTCTATGCATTAAAAATGTGATGTTCGGCTCAAGTTTTGGAATCCAACCATCATCCAACTGAGCCGAAACCAACTCAACCTATGGTTAGTGACGGTTGGCAGTGGGTCTATTTTTGCTCCACTCGATCAGGTGGGGTCTATTGCGGGTTGAGCCCAAAACTATTTGACCCAACTTGTGGACAACCCTATCCACATTCCACTTTGTTTGATAAGGGATCTTGGGTTTTGTTAAAAATATTTTTTATTTTTTATTTTTAAAAAAACTATGCGCTATAAGTTTGATTTGTGTAGGGAAAAACTTTGAGTTTGAAACCAAATTCATGTGGCGAATGCAATTCGAAAAGAGATAATGGGCCTTGTGAGCCCGTTTTGTTTAATGATGCGTTGGGGCCTAATTTTCATGAAATTGAAAAATTTTGGGTTCTTCATTCGACTTTGAATAATCAGGACCCACCTTAATTTACTTTTGTTGGGTCAAAATGACCATATATCACTGTTTGAAAAAATGTGTACATATTTACCACTGTTTGTAAAATATTTAATAATCTACTACATTTTTGAAACTTGAGTTTGTGAAACTCGAATTCTTTCACAAACTCAAGTTCTTTGAAAATATAGCTTTCAAATTTTCCATACTATTTTTTATGCAACTTGTTACATAACAAATTTTCAAAATCTTTTCAGGGTACTCGAGTTCATTTAACTTGAGTGCCATGAAAAACTTGAATTCTCCAAAATCGAATTCTCAATTAGTAGTACATCCTCACATATTTCAAAAATAGTGGTACTATAAAATATTTAAAAAAACAGTAGTATTTGGTCATTTTGGCTCTTTTGTTGGGAAGGCTTAAATTGTCCAATGAAGCAATTTACAATTTATGGTCTATTTGAGATCTGCTTATTTTGCTGAAACTGAAATTTTTTTTGCTAAAAATACAGTAGATAAAGGTAAAAGTTAAGAGAAATGATATATCCACAACATTTTTACAACATTTTTACAACAAATCTTAAGTGACAGGTTGTTACTAGTTGTTATTGTTGGGGCAAAAAAGTAATCTTAGTATTAGGTTCAAATTTGAACCTATAACAACTAACCACCTATGATTTGTTGTAAAATTGTTGTAAAAATGTTGTGGACGTAGCACATCTCAAAAGTTAAATAACAGTATAGTAGGACTCATGAATAGAGCTAAAATAAAATTTATAAATAATAACAAAATAAATTAAATAGTAAAATAATATGACGTTTTAATTTTTACCAAACATACCCTTCAAATAGAAAAGAAAAGAAATAGTACACGTTCGGCAATGGAGCAACTTCATTGTCTGAGCCGGACTAGCAGGTTTCATTCAGACAAGTGACGAGAAAAAGAAAAAGAAAACAGACAAGTAGATTACAAAAAAAGAAAAGAAAAAAGAATCTGACTAGTAGGTTGCATCATATACTCCAATGAAGCTTAACCAGTACTGGTCTCTAATCAACAAAAAAAAGAGAGAGGCCCCCATCACTCGCTCTGTCACTCAGTCTCTCTCTTCACCATTGACGTAAACGTGGCCACACGATCAGACTTCAGATCTAATCCAAGTTTTTTTTTTTTTGGTTTTAATTCAATCCGTTAATAATGCTGTCAACTATAGCTGAATTCTTCAATCTCTACCAATCATATCTATATCTTTTTATGCAATCATATTACGTGTCAGTTGAATGCATCAAATCAAAATCAAATCCCATCAACTTCGGCCTTCTTTTTAATTAATTCGCCGGGCCATGTTTGGACCTACGCTTCGCAGCATTATTGACATTGTTATTATTATTATTATTATTATTGAATAGGCAGCACTTTTTTTTTTTTTTTTTTTTTTTGAGAAACGAATGGGCAGCACATTTGATTTTTGGGAGAAACATTATATAATATAAAATATAAAAAGTAGAGCGGTGGTGGGGAAAGGTCATGTTTGGTTCTTTATATTTTTTTTTGGCTTTAACTTTTTTCTCTTTTGTTTTTTTAGGTTGTTGTTTATTGCTGCTGTGGTCGATCGTTGTCGTCCAAGTAGTTGTTCACCTGTTTGGCGCTATTTTAAGTTTTCGTAATCTCAAAATCTCTTTTTGTTTACTCTCAAAACTCTCCTAGCTTGTACAGTAATATTATTTGATTGATGAGGGTTTCTATTAGTATTCTCCCAACTTTTTACGTAAATATGATTCATGGTTATATATATATATATTCATTATATTTCATTTATTTATTAAAGGTTTCTCATATGAACCAGTCGCTTAAAGATTCATTATATTCCATAGTCGCAATTCCACTTAAAGATTTATTTGAAATGATTTTTAGGGATTACATAGACCCTAAGTACAATTTACGTATACTTTGTTATTTTTTTATTAGCACAAACTCATATAATGTTCAATTGTAACACTTTTAAAGTTCTATTGTGAACATTTGCTTGCATAAAACTCTTTACTTTTAACCTAAAAAAATTAATTAAACTCTATTGTTTATTATATATTTAATTAATCCATAAAAATAATATTTCTTACTAATAAAATTTTATTAAATAATAATAACTTATTATAGAGCAATGAATAAGTATTTTAGATATTGTCTAATGATGAAAAATGTGTCTAATATAAAAAAAATAGTTAAATTATAAATTGCACTCACTAGCTCTGATTAAAATTCAATTTAGTCATATTTCTAATTTACTCATCTTAATCTTTTAACTTTCATTTGTTTTCAATGTAATGCTTCTGTCCACTTTCATCAAAGGGGTTGTCATTAAATATCCCAAAATTATGTAATTTTGGTATTTTTGAATTTCTTAAGTTAAGAAAAAATAATATATATAGTGATGGACCGACTTAATATAAGGATTATTGGGCCTATCTCTTAATTAATTTGTGTGTTACTTTAGGTATAGCCCATAGTGAGAGATCCCAAGAGAAGTTTGTTGAATGATTGGTGAATAAAACCCATTGTGAGGTGGTTGATAGCTAAAAATATGGTTGCCCGAGGATGATCTTAGGTGGCGAGGTGCCCCTTAGGTGTCCCGAGTTGGATCACCTTCCCTAAATATTGGTTTATGGTTTCTCTCTTTTCTCTTGTGTTTCTCTCCTCTAAAAAATGTTCGACGCATGAGCCTGACCCCTTCTTCCCTTTTTATACCTTTTCATTAGTGGACCCAAAATGATGAGAGAATATCTTGTTGGCATGTGGGTCCCTTCACCCGCGGTAATTAGGTGATCTTTTGAGTCTAGGCTACTATTTTAATGTGTCTAATCCTATGTTAGAGGTGGGGCCCATTGTTCCATTGCTGGCACAATTTCCTCGTTACTTGAACCTAATGTCAAATCTTGTGCTCAGTTGGCAAATTCCCTCAAGGCATTACTTTTCTTCCTCGGGGATATAGGATGTCTGCTTGGGCACTACAAAGAACAATGGCGTGAGTAGATCAGCTTAGGACTTTCATTCGTGGGATGGGCCCATGACTGATAGTGCTTGATGGGACTGACGAAATCAACTACCGACGAGTTCAGTAGGACAGACGAGACCGCTCTCTAAGACGAGCCTAAGTAAGTATCCATATCACCGACAAGGATATCAGGATCATTCAGTGTTACCAATAATACCTCGGACGGTTACAGAACCAGCTGGACAAACCGTTGAAGGCATATTAAAACTCCATTACTCAGCAAGAAGCGTTACCAAGAAAGGCATTGATGAGACTGACGAACTGAACCTATCTGGACAAAGTCATCCAAACCAACAAAGTGGCGTTTACAGACGAGGTAATCAAATGCCATTGACGATTGCAGTTTCATCACAGATGAAGGAAAAGAAGCCACTTAATGCACTCTAAATAAATACCTCAAGCGGTTACAATGACAGTTGTATGGACTGTTAAGAGGCCATTAAAGCTCATATCAACAAGCCAGGAGGCGTTACTAAAAGAGGCATTAAAGTCACAATAACTGTCACAATGGCTAGAATCTAGAACAACATATATAAAGCCCACACATTGCCAACAGAAGGTACGAACACAGTTACAAGATATCCCTAATCATTCTTATAGTCTATTATTATAAACTCTCTTGTACTAACTTTGGTATCGGAGGCGTTGTGGCATGCACCACACTGGTGACCATTCCGGAGAATTTCTTCTTCCGTCGCGACACAAGCAAACCTCTGGTCCCGTCTGGACGACCTCACTACAACTGACAAACCCGTGATTCATCAGTTTGGCGCCGTCTGTGGGGACAACATTTTCGTACTAACGGTTTGAAAGCTTAGTTTCTACCAACTTCAATATTCAGATGGAGTCCAACCAGGATTTAGTGGCCTTAGCCCAGCAAGTCAAAGCTCTTGCGGCCACCATTGAAGAGCTCACCAGGCAAAATCAGGAGATGAGACAATGACCTCAGCATGAGGAGAATCGGTCCAGAGCTATCCACAAGGATGAAGGAGATAGCCATGGGAGAAGCGATCGACGAAGGACCACTACTCTAGACAAACGAAATTCTAATCTTCTTCAAGAGATGAGGAAAGAGATGGACAAACTGAGAAATGCTATTAAGGAGAAGACAGATCAGAGCCTGGATAGAATGGTCAGGGCAACATATTCTCCTTTCACCGTGGCAGTCTTGGAATGTCCAGTGCCGGCGAAGTTTCGGTTGCCTCAGCTTAAGCCTTTTGACGGGCTTAAGGACCCCCAGGATCACCTTAATACCTTCAAGAACATTGGGCCTCCAACAGCCCCCTGATGAAATAATGTGTCGTTCCTTCCCTACCACACTTAAGGGAGCTGTAAGAAAGTGATTCATAAAGTTGCCAACCTCATCCATTAATAGCTTCGAATAGTTGAGTAGCGCCTTTCTGCGCCATTTCGTCGAAGGGCAACGTCCTAAGAGACCACCAGACCACCTACTCACTATTGAGCAATGGGAGAAAGAAACCTTGTGGTCATACGTGAAACGCTTTACCCGAGAAACCGTAGAAGTGGACGACGCTGATGACAAAGTACAGTTGATGACCTTTAAAGCAGGGCTGAAGTCTAAAGAGTTTGTGGTTTCGATGGCAAAAAATTCACCTAAGACGATGGCAGAAATGCTCTTAAAGGCGCAAAAGTACATGAATGCTGAGGATGCGCTAGCCGCCATTAAAGATATGGAGAAAACAGAAGAAAGGGGAAAAAGGGAGGACGAACGTAAAGGATGAAAGAAGGAGCGTCTAGATCGTCTAGATCGTCGGCTTACTGACGAAGCCAAAAGATAATCTCAAAAGTGACTAAGTAATAAGATTCCGCCTAGACGAATGTACATTACTGACAAAGCCTCAAAAGTGGCTAAGTAATAAGATTTCGCCTAGACGGATGTACATTACTGACGAAGCCAAAGGATAATCTCAAAAATGGCTAAGTAATAAGATTCCACCTAGACGGATGTACATTGCTGACGTAGCCAAAAGATTATTCAAAAAAAAAAAAACCCTTGATCTTCTATGGTCGTCATGGCACGTCATGACGACCACAAAATCCGGGGGCATCTGATGGGACTGATGAAATCAACTACCTACGAGTTCAGTAGGACAGATAAGACCGCTCTCTAAGATGAGCCTAAGCAAGTATCCATGTCACCGATGAGGATATCAGGATCATTCAGTACCACCAATAATACCCCAGACGGTTACGGAACCAACTGGACAAACGGTTGAAGGCATATTAAAACCCCATTACTCAGCAAGAAGCGTTACCAAGAAAGGCATTGATGGGACTAACGAACTGAACCTATCTGGACGAAGTCATCCAAACCAACGAAGTAACGTTTACAGACGAGGTAATCAAATGCCACTGATGATTCTAGCTTCATCACAGACGAAGGGAAAGAAGCCATTTAATGCACTCTAAATAAATACCTCAAGCGGTTACAATGACAGTTGTATGGATCGTTAAGAGGCCATTAAAGCTCATATCAACAAGGCAGGAGGCGTTACTAAAAGAGGCATTAAAGTCACAATAACTGCCACAACGGCTAGAATCTAGAACAACATATATAAAGCCCACACATTGCCAACAGAAGGTAGGAACACAGTTACAAGATATCTCTAATCATTCTTATAGTCTATTATTATAAACTCCCTTGTACTAACTTTGACATCGGAGGCATTGTGGCAGGCACCACACCGGTGACCATTCCAGAGAATTTCTTCTTCCATCGCGACACAAGCAGACCTCTGGTCCCGTCTAGACGACCTCACTATAATTGACAAATTTGTGATTCATCAGTGCTCAATGCAGGTTTGGTATGGGCCGAACTTTGTTCTCCCACACACACACATTTTTGAATTGGAAAAAGCAAATTAAAAAGAAATGGAAAATTTGAAAAGAAAAAAATATCTAAATGTTCAAAGATTTTCCGTTCTAAATGTGTATTGAATCTATTTTTTTTTTAGCTTGAAAAGTATTTGGATTTGTATTATTTAAAAAGAAAAATAATTCTAAAAACATCAAACTTCATTCACAATATACAAATTCAACCAAAATGTTCTATACGCAATTAAAATGTCATAATTCTTCTTAAAAAAAGTTTTTGTTATGTCTTCAATCTCTCTCTCTCCCTCTCCCTCTTAAGTTCATGTAGTTTCTCTCTCTTTCTCAAGCGGAGTTAGGTTATGTTAGAAATACTGAATTCAATAGTATTGTATTTCTCACTGAAAGAATATACATGAGTGTCTTTATATAGGAGGCATATGAGTGCAATACAAGTAAATATGAGTGTAGTACAAGTAAGAGTGTTATACAAGTAAACTACTTGGGCCTAAAGCCCACAACATTATACATGTAAACAGCCCCCCTCAAACTTAAGGTGGATGTGAGACCAACTTGAGGTTGTCAACCAAAGTACGAAGGCGTCCCATAGGATGTGACTTGGTGAAGATATCTGCAAGTTGATCTGTAGAGGAGACTGATATTAGCTTGAGAGCACCATGGATAAGATGATAACGGATAAAATGACAATCGATCTCGATGTGTTTAGTCCGTTCATGGAAGACATCATTGTGAACAATATGAATGGCACTCTTGTTGTCACAATAAAGAGGAGTAGTAGAGGATGTAGACACACCTAAGTTTTTGAGAAGTCATCGTAGCCAAAGAAGCTCAGATGTGGTATCAGCAAGGGCACGATATTCTGCTTCAGTATTGGAACGGGCCAAATGAGTTTGTTTCTTGCTTTACCAAGAAATCAAAGAAGAACCAAGAAGAAAGCAATAACCAGTGGTGGACCTGCGATCAGTGGGATCTCTTGCCCAATCAGCATCAGAAAATGCATGAAGAACAAAAGGAGACTGAGCAGAGTAGAAAAGACCATGGAAGAGAGTGCCCTTTAGGTATCGAAGAATGCGCAAAACAGTAGCATAGTGAGTCGATCGTGGAGTAGACAGATATTGGTTCACCTGGTGAACATCATAGGAAATGTTTGGACGATTAACAATGAGATAAACTAGGCTGCCAACTAAGCGTCTATAAAGAAAGGGATTAGACAATGGTTTCCCCCGTAAGGGAGTCAGATGCGCATTTAGCTCAACTGGAGTGTCAACAATCTTGCTATTAGTGAGTCCAGCTCTAAACAAGAGTTCAGAGGCATACTTGGCTTGAGTAATGTAAAAGTCATCTGTAGAATGAGTGATTCCAAGACTCAAGAAGTAGCTGAGATGTCCAAGACCTTTCATCTCAAACTGCTGACTGAGAAATCCCTTAAGTTCTTGAATGCCACTGAGGTCATCACCAGTTATGATCATATCATCCACATATAGAAGAAGTAAAATAGTGTCTTTGTCAGTGCGACGAAGAAATAAGGCATAATCATAATGACTGGCCATGTAACCCAAGCGAGAGATGGTAGAGCTAAATTTGGCAAACCAAGCTTGTGGAGCTTGTTTAAGGCCATAAAGTGCACGTCGAAGGTGACAAACCTTATTTGATTCAACAGAGAGACCAGGAAGAGGTTGCATATAAATTTCATCACTTAAATTCCCATTAAAGAATGCATTTTTGACATCCATCTGGAAAAGATCCCATTTACTGGCAGCAGCAACAGCTAAGAGGGCACGAATAAATGAGATACGAGCAACCGAAGTAAAGGTCTCTTCATAATCAATCCCATAATCCTGTGTAAAACCTTTTGCAACAAGACGAGCTTTGTAGCGCTCAATGTACCCATCAGAGTGAGTCTTAATCTTGTAGATCCACTTATAACCAACCACAGATTTCCCAGGGGAGAGAGTGACCAAGTCCCAAGTATGGTTTTCAGATAATGCATCAAGTTCCTCTTTCATTGCAATCTGCCATAAATGGTCAGTGGAAGCCTCACGATAGGTGTGAGGCTCGTGAAGTGTAGCAAGGGCAGTGTAACAATGATAGTCAAGTAAATGTGCAGGAATGGACCTTACCTGAGTTGAGCGACGAGGTGGAATGTCTTATGCATGATCTTCAGGCGGAGTAGGAGCAGGGGACCCAAGATCATGGTTGGGTAGCTTGTCTTCGACTTGTTCATCTTCCACCTGTTCATTAAAGGGGGAACTAAGAAAGGGATCAAGGATATCTGGTGGTTGGATAGAAAAGTCAATAGGAGAATCAGGAGCAGCTATAGGAGGATCAAGATCAGGATCAGCTATAGGAGGGTCAGGAGTAGCTACAGAAGGAATATGTGT
Organism: Castanea sativa; assembly: GCF_040712315.1. Taxonomy (NCBI): domain Eukaryota; kingdom Viridiplantae; phylum Streptophyta; class Magnoliopsida; order Fagales; family Fagaceae; genus Castanea; species Castanea sativa. The sequence continues at coordinate 37,007,786 of NC_134013.1, forward strand.
CTCATCTGGAAATAGATCTAAGACAAAAGAGGAAGATAGAGAAGCACGGAAGTGAGAGAGCTCGACAAAGAGGCGATGTTCCCAAAAGACAACATTGCGGGAGATATGAAGACGATGAGAAATAGGATCATAACACCAATACCCCTTTTGAGTTTCGCCATAGCCAAGAAAACAACAAAGTCTTGACCTAGGCTCAAGTTTGTTATGCTCATGTGGCTGAAGAAGAACGAAACAAGCAGAGCCAAATGAGCGAAGGTGGTGATAGTCTGGAGCTGACCCAAAAAGGAGCTCATATGGAGTTTGATTTTGGATGACAGGATTGGGAATGCGATTAATAGCATGAACAACATAAAGAGCAGCTTTGCCCCAAAAAGGAGCAGGAACTTTGGCATAGAGAAGAAGAGCACGAACAGTGTCAAGAATATGACGAAGTTTTCATTCGGCTCTACTATTTTGCTGAGAGGTACCTGGATAAGTTAGTTGATGAACAGTACCATAAGAATGCAAAAAAGCTTGGAAAGCATATTGAGTGTACTCAAGAGCATTATCAGATCGAAAAATTTTGATACGTTTGGAAAATTGAGTTTCAACCATTTTTGCAAAATTAGAATATACTTGCAATAATTTAGAACGATGTTTCATATTAAAAATCCAGTTATAGAGAGAGTAATCATCAACAAAGATAACAAAATATTGAGATCCACCAATACTAGAGACAGAGGAAGGTCCTCAAACATCAGAATGAATAAGGTCAAAGATATTAGTGGATATTGATTCACTAGTATTGAAAGGCAAACCTGATTGTTTTCCTAACTGACATGAAACACAATCAAAATTTTCTGTAGACACTGAACCTAACAAACCTCTAGAAGCCAATTGTTGTACACGAGAAGAAGATGTGTGACCAAGACGAGCATGCCAAAGTGCAAGGGAAGGAATAGAAGAAACTGCAGCAGCTGCGGTAATAGAAACAGGAGCAATAGGTGGAAGACGAAGGTTATCCACGGGAAACATACGCCCAACTTTGGGACCGGTCCCTAGCTCCTGTCCCATCCTTGGATCCTACACAATACACCCAGAATAATCAAATATAATTCGATAACCCAACTCAGTTAATTGTCCCACAGAAAACAAATTGTAAGAAAGGTCAGGAACATTAAAGACCCCAGAAACTGAAAGGTTGGAGGTTGAAACGGAACCTATATTATGACCAGACATTGTGGAACCATTTGCTGTGCAAATAGTAAGAGGGTGTGGTGCAGGTTTAAGTTCAGAAAATAAGGACAAGTGAGGAGGTGTCATGTGATTGCAATAAGCAGAATCCATAAGCCAAGAGGAAGGAGACATACTAGATAAAACTGAGAGAGAAGAGGAATAAGATGCATTACCAACCATACGAATAACATTAGCGATGATATTTTTAAGGTCATCTGTGGACATGGTGAAAATGCAACCTGAAGACTTAGACTGTGCAGAGACGAGAGCCATTGGTTGGACACTCTTAATGTTAGTAATAGTGGTAGCAAAAATTGAAACAGCTGATTTATTGCGCTGATAGCAAGTCTCAATATTATGGTCAAAACGTTTGCAAAAATTGCAAAAACGTTTGCTGGATTGTTGGCGACGATTGTTGCAAAAAGAAGAAGACCTGTCCTTATTCTTCATTTAGAAGCAAAATATGCAAAAATGAAATCTAAGCGAAAAACTGGATAAGGAGTACCTGGACTGCAAAAAAAAAAAAAAAGTCAACCCTGGAGAAAAGTCAATGGTCAAAGTCAACCTTCAAGTCAAAGTCAATGCGGGTCAACGATGACGTGGCAGTGACGTTAGCAGCGTGGATGGACGATGATGTCAGCGATGATGTGGCAGTGATGACATCACCTAGGGTTGACGTTAGCAACTGCAGACTGGCACGTGGCAGCGTGCGGGCGCATGATCTTCAGTGCAGGATCTTTGAGCAGTGCGTGAGGGCGCGTGCGGGCTCTAATGACTTCACGGATTCCACTAAGGTGTAGATCGGTGCAAGACGATCTCAGTGGTACCTGAAGAAAACTGATCGGAGCAAGAGTCGTAGCAGTGCGGAAAGAGGCAGTGGTCTTTGCAGTGTGAAACTCCTCAACGATGGCTGCTACAAGTCTAGAACCCAAGGATGATGTCTGGAAGACGTCAGAGGTTCAACAGCGAAAGGCTGCGGCAGCTGTTGTGATGGCGGAAGCGATGTTAAGGATGGAGTAACACCAACAAAAGACAAGACTACTAAGAAAAAGGTCAAAGCAGTGGCTCTGATACCATGTTAGAAATACTGAATTCAACAGTATTGTATTTCTTACTGAAAAAATATACATGAGTGTCTTCATATAAGAGGCATATGAGTGCAGTACAAGTAAATATGAGTGTAGTACAAGTAAGAGTATTATACAAGTAAACTACTTGGGCCTAAAGCCCACAACATTATACATGTTAACAGGTTAAAAGTTAAAACAAAGGAAGCCAAAGAGGTGGACTAGGAAGTGAAGAACAACGGCCTAGATCTAGGTTACCTTTGGCCAGATCCAGGTCATCAAGGTTCGTACATGCTCCAAATCTGAGGCTTAGCTACTTCGTTCAACTCCTCTCACTTAAGTTCATAGATGATAAGAATGTTTTGACTGGTATATTTTCTAACTTCTTTTGACCTTCAGGTCTGGATTGCCTTTGGGCACTAAGTTTCCTTTAGTTGATTACGACACCATTGGCCATGGTCTCCATACATGTTCCTTGACAGGTAGGAAAGTATCCATCTGGGTTATCCAATACCAACGTGTAGGTATGGGCTGTCGTCATTGGATAGCTTCCAGATCTATTTGTGCATATCTCTTTAGTAATATTATTTTAGTAATATTGTTTAAGTGTTGTGAAAATATGTATTGTGTTGTTTAAACAACGAAAACTATTGTTTAAATAACACAACCAAACAGGCCATAATCACTTGGTTTAGACTTGCTTTAAGGGCATTGTTTTCGATGCTTAGATGTATCAGTGAAGATTACCTAGGTTATAATACATGCAATAGCTTGATTATTATATACTTATTATTAATATGACCTCCATTTCTGCTTCTGAAACTTGAGGAACTTGTGATCAAATTTTTTCCTGAATAAAAAAGTTCATTGAATAAAATAAAATTACCATAGAAAAACAATGATTCAAATCTTATAGTATTCTAAAAAATAAAATAATGGTTCTTGTGTTTATTCTACGATATGTACTAAACAATTTATCAGTGGTCATAGAATAAACACAAGATGCTAAGAATGAAGCACTAGTACTGCTAACACTAATAGCAGACATAAACTTCGTTCCTCGTCTTCATTCCCTACGTCAGAAGATATATAAAAGAATCAAAATCCAATTGAAGGTGCTCAAAATCTTATGTCAATACGACAGACTATTAATTTGTTGCTACTCGCTATATGGCAGACTATTATTATATCAACCAAATTAAGGTTACTGAGTTGTGCCCTGATTCTTTATTTACCGTCACTTAATACCTTCAATTTCACTTATTTTAACAGTCAATTGGATTTTAAAAAAACAAAATAAATGTCGGGATAATTACAATAACGAGGGAAGGAAGGAGGATTTACACTCCAAATATTTCCGTTGATTTTTCAAGAAATATTAGTTGGGCGGTTGTCATTGGATTATCTTGTCCCAAAGAAACATTAATATTTTTCAATCATTAACACTAGTCTGATGGTGCACCTTCAAAATGAAATTTATGTTTGCTCCGCGACACTAACTGTCGCATACAGTTTTAATGTTGGTGTATAAGTGTATTTCCTTATCTCATTCCATTTTTCCTATATATGTGTGTGTTTCTAAAAAAAAACAAAGTACTCAATATTATTGAGTCGTCCCATATTGGCAATGTGTGATATTAAGATGAGATTTATCACTTGCTCCGTGATACTAACTGCCACATGCAGTTTTTGTGTTGACGTATAAGTGTATTCCTTTATCTTATTTTCCTATCTTATCCCCCTTCCCCTATAATAAAATTTATGTATTTAAACCAATAATAAATATAGGTGAAATTATAGTAAATCTACTTGTAATTTGTCTTGTTTACATTTTATCTACTCGTAGTTTAAAAGTTAACACTTTGCTCACTTGAAATTATCACATCCCTTAAAAATAACACTTTGCTCACTTGAGAATATCACATCCCTTAAAAATAAGGGTAGGTATGAATCAGGTAAAGTTATGCTTGCCTAATCAAAAACAGCTTTTTTTACTTGAAGAATAAATGAATGTAGAGCATGGTCTGTGTTAAGGGAAGCAATAGTTTTTAATGTTATTTTGGTGAATTTACACGATGTAATGCTTCTTTTGTAGGAAGAACTTGAAAGAGAGGGAATATGGGACTTTGATCGATTGCGTCGTCCATATATTCGGCAAGAATTCTTACAGGTTATTGAATTTTTTTTGTTGGCTGTACTCTGCTGACTTATAATCAACCTTCGACTTCTATTTCTTTGTTGTAAGTTTTACTGTGCATCGTTTCTGCTGATTGTCTTTTTTCTTTAATTTTTATTCTTGATTCAGGATAAATCTGGATCGTATTGGACTTTTATTGTCTCAACTTTTCTCAATGAATATCAGCAGCAGTGCTATGAGGTGAGAATAGTAGTTTTAGTGGATAAATGAATTTGTTATATATTTTTTCTTCATAACTCATAATTAGTCTTTGGAGGGATTTTTCTGTCAGATATTAGGCTGAGGGGCCTCACTCTAAATTTATTCATTTTCCTTTATATTCTTCTCAGTTCAAGGAGGAATGCAACACAGAGAAAAAAATTGCTGCCAAGCTGAAGGCATGTACAGAGAGGTCCTTGTTGTTGGAGAGTGAACACCCTAACTTTTCGATTTTCTTTCTCTTGTTTTTTAGTATAATTTTTTGTTTCGAGAGGAGAGACACATAAAAAGAGAATAAAATTACATACTTACTCTTATTTTTAATAGAGGTAGGTAATGAAGTCCTAACAAAGGTAATCTTAAGTGGACGAATTGTTAAGTTTTAAATCATAAGTAGGCAAAGTGTAAACAGGCCAAATCACATGTAGGTTTACTGTAATTTTTTCATAAATATATGAATAAAGTTTAGCTACAAAATTGGTTGTAACTTAAAACTATAACATTACTCAATATTTTTTTATTGGAAGTGAATTTTGACAAATCTATCATTGGTATTGCATCTTCTTCTTATATCCTTCATGCTTGCAAAATTTCTAAAAAATTAAAGATTAATAGTTGTATTATTAATAAATTTTTTAAATTTCAAATTTTTGTATTTAAAATTACGTATAAAATATAAGTTTATAGATCATATAGTAAAAAAAAAAAAAATCTGATTCATACAAAATTTGATATTTGTATTATAAAGTAAAGATGCAATTTAACAGTTTGGATATTCAAAATAAACTTTAACTAGATTTTAAGAGTGTGAAAGTTGAAATTAAACTTTAACTTTACCTATTTTCTATGTGCTTTTGATTTTGATTTTTTAATTTAATTTAAGCGGGACCACTTTTTCTAGTTCCTCCGTGCCATTATTTTTGTTTGGGGACCACGTGGAATAAACACGTCGAAGATATAAAAGATACGTGTATTGTAAATTTCAATAAAGACTATTATCCGTGTAGTATTAAGCAAAAAATAAAGACTATTATCCATAATCTCGAATTAGGTTGGTCCACATTAAGAACCAATCTGAATGGAAGAAGAGGAAAAGTAAAATAGAATTGGACATAAAAGTATGTTTTCCAATTCTAACAAATTGTGAGAGGGCAATGGAAAACCTAAATGGTTGAAAGCATAGTCCAACAATAACCGCGCCATCTCTTCTTATTAATCTTCTATTTTCTTTAACTATTCTGTGATTCAAGTAAAAAAAAAAATCTACTTTTATTATAGAATATGAGAGATACAAGACAACTACATAATTAAATAAAAAAAAGAAAAGGAGTTGGTCCACTAGCAATTACCTGAAGTGTGGGAGAGGAGTGGACATGTGACAATCTTAATTGATGATTTTATGAAAATAGATTGAGAAAGAGAGAGAGAGCAGAAGAGGAAGTGAGTATCTGGGGTGAATATACCCTTTTTGCCGACACAGGCGATAACTCCAATGGGCCCCTCCCACCGGCCATTGTCTATTGCTCATGAGTAAGGAGAAATTTCAGCCTTAATGTGTGGTCACCCTTTTTCCCATTAAATAAATTTATTAGTTGAAATCCCTATCCTGTTCATGTTCTTGTCCAAGTTCATGTTCATGTTCAAGTTCAAGTCCATGTGTCCCTACATATTCAATTATTACGAGAAAAGGTCATCAAGGAGTTATAAATGGAGACTAGTACCAGTTTTTCCTTTGCGGGCCAGGTGTCCCCACTTTTCTTTTCTTTTTCTTTTTTTTTTTTTTTCAATGAATTGAATGCAGAAGAGTAAAAAATAAAAATGAAAAACATGAATTGATGGTTTATTAGTAAAATACTTTGAGATTATAATAAATACTTACTCATTCAGTCATTCTTATCAAATAATTGTAGGTTTCATTAACCTATGTATACATTAATTGGCAAAATTTAGAAAAAGTTAAATTAGAATTTGAAATTAGAATTCAATTTTGTTCTATGTGTCTAAATTTATGTTGAGGTCACACTATAATTATCGACTTAAGTTTGTGTCATGTATTCATTTAACTTTTTTAATTTTTATGTCAATTGAGTTAATGAGTGCAAAATACTAAGAATTTAATATTAATAAACTATAAAATTAAATAAAATAAAGAACCAATTATATATATTCAATAAAAATCACCACACAACAAAAATCACCACACTTTTTATCTTATTAAAAATTAGAAAAAAAAATGATCATAAGTAGTATTAAATTTATGTAAGAATTTTAATATGTGATTAATTATATTTACTTTAAAAAAAATTGAATAATTATTTATATTTTTATAATAAAAATTGTGTTTAATTTTAAATGTATCTATACATATGCATTAATGCATGTGTTACATGCTTTTTTAATAATTTGACTAATTATTTATATTTTTATAATAAAAATTGTGTTTAATTTTAAATGCATCCATACATTTGCATGGGCTACATGCTAGTATATATTAAAAGCTAAAACTCAGAGAAAATTCGATTAAATTTCAATTAGATTATCAATTTTATGCCACGTGTCCCATCTAATTTTTTATTTTTGTGTCAAGTGAATTATTGGGTGTAAAAATTGAAAAGTTTAAATCCAATTAGATTTTAAATTGGATTTCAATTGGAATCCAATTATGCGTCACATGTCCATCTATTTTTTAATCTCTACTTTTTATTTAGTTAGTGGATGATGCGGTAGTTTCTCATTAAAACAAAATGAGATTCTAGTTTAAAAAGTATTAGAGATAAGCTAAACCCTTTTCAAAATTCTATATGTAATAGTAGTGTAACGAGAAACTAGGCATAACCAATATCATGAAAATTATAAGGAAAAAATCATTTTAGTACCTTTAAATGTTATAGTCGAACTATTGTCCTATATGTTTAATAACCTATGCCAACATCAATAGCACCACTACGATTCACTGTTCTTATGCGTAAACACGAGTTACATACTAGTTTCATATAAAAAGAGAGAATAGACATTTATGGTATTCTATAATTTTCCTAATCTCCAATCCATCTAAGAAAGTATTCTAAAATTATGGTAATTTAAATCACTTGTACTGTATTTGATAAATTCAAATCCTCTAAACTAGAGTTTTTAGAAGAGTAATACAAAAAAAGTTACAAACTACTGATGTGGTGAGTGGTGAGTGGTTACTATTTTTTTTTTAAGAACTTGTGATGAGTAGTTATTGGTAACTAAAAAAGTAATGTTAATGGTGGATTTAAATGAAAACTATTAAGAAGCTGGTCACTTTAACAATTTGTAAACATTTTATAAAATAATTTGTGGCAGTAGCATTATTCTTCTTGGAATACTTTATGAGGTTGAATTCCTTAAGTCCTAATTCTTTTAAAATAAATAGTCAAGATGTTGTTATTTATTACACCATAAATAAATCCATTAATACATGAATAAATCTGAATCAGTCTTTCAAAAAACAAATAGCACTCAAGTATTTCTGTTAAAATTAGTGTGCATTTAGATATGCTTATTTTACTGAAAACTGAAAATTTATTGCTGAAAATACTGTAACAAAATATTTTTTATTACTCCAAATTACTATTCATGCATTTTTATCACTTGGCTGGTCCATGAACAGTGCCATGGGACCAGCCAAAAAAGCACATGCTACACAAACGCAACCTAGTGTGCATTTGTTTACACTTTTAGAGCCCAAAATGCATGTTTCCAACCCCAAAATCTAAAATGCGTGTTTGGTAAACTATTGCCATCGCATGTTATCAAAAAGCAGCTTTTCCAAATATGAAGGGCTATCATGTTTTGAAAACGGACATTGGAGTTGGTTTGTCGAAAACGCAAATAAGTTTGAAATGTTACTGTTGGTCATTTTCAGCATTATCCCTAAACTACCCTTATTTTTATTTTGAAATCCCAATTTTACCAAGATCTCTATATATAAAATACCATCATGTAGAAGAAGAACTGTTGCAGGCTTCTTCTTCTACTGCGTGATTCTTCTTTTACAGTTGCGGCTTCTTATTCTCTCATTTTTGTGTGTGTAATATATTTCTTTCTTCTTGTCTTTTGGGTGAAGAAGAAGAATTGTATTTTGGGTGAAGAAGAAGACCTGAAGAAGAGACAAGATGGTGAGTGAAGGAAAAGAAAAGATATTTGATGGAAGTGGGGGAAGAAATGGGTGGATGAGAAAAAAAGTGAAAGGAAAAATAAATAAAGGTAGTGAGTGGGACACATGCATATCGTGTAAGGAAATTTACTAATTAAAAATTATAATTGCGTTAAAACATAACAAATTTTCACAACAGTAGAAATATCAAATCTTTCATATGTCAATATAAAATTAAATAAATTAATACCATATTAGACTAAATCAGCTAAAAACAAAGAGTATTGTGAAAATATTGTGACATTTTATTATAATTCTAAACTTTTTAAATTAGTACTATTTTTCTTTGGAAAAAAAAATAGTGTCATTGACAGAATATTTTTATAACAAATTCATAATAAAGTTTACATAATAAGTTGTTATTAATTCTCATCTAGACCTACTAGTAACATTATTTTTTTTCCTACGATTAACAACTTGTTGTATAGACTTTATTGTGAAATTTTTGTGAAAATATTGTGTCCATAACTTGCATTAAGAGAGGTAATTAAAACAAAGAATTCTCTTTCTATACATTTTGTATTTTTTGGTAATTTACAACTCAAACTGCCACTTTTATAAGTATTAGCCAAACACTTAGCTTTTTTCAAAAGTACTTTTTGATAGTTTTTACCAAGCACTCTACTCTTTTAAAAAAGCTCAATTTCATACCGCACTTTTTAAAACTGTCACTTTCCCAAAAAGCATAGTATGAAAAAGTTGAACCAAACTCACCTTGGGTTCATTTAGATACAACTTATTTTACGGAAAACTGAAAACACTATAGCAAATTTTTTTTAAATGTATGAATAGTGCCATAGAATCCATTTTTAATAAAAAGTTGTTCAAAAGTGAGGTTGTGGGTCTTGTGAACAGTATACGGGATCCATTAGTGTGCTGAAAAGTCAAATATTATGACTACTATTCATGAACAGTGTATGAACAATAACCGTAACAATGAAATTTGTCGTGTCATAAAAAAAAAGGTGAAACTCAAAACGCAAACGCACAATAAACCCAATCCAAACAGGTACTTAGACTACTAATTATATGTGTCAAAAAAAAAAAGTTAGACTACTAAGTACTAACGTCAAAAACAGCCCCACCAATTTTACACTAAAATAATCAATCCTGCAAATTCAATTCAAAATCATCAACACGCTAACTACGCGGCTGAAGTTAGATTTTTTTGACCAAGGGTAGGTCGTGTCCTGTGGGGTTGACTTCGAAGGTGAATGAGAAGAAAGAGCTCAAGTGGAAATTTTTCTTAATTAACTTTTTCCCCTCAACGAAAGAATTAATATTTCCCCCCCACCCCAAAAAAAAAGTAACAAGAAGTGATGTTTGGATATCCAAAAAAAAAAAAAGGTTTCTTTGAATTATTCTTGTATATTCTTTTTCCCTTTGCTTTGATGGCTTCTCTTTCTACAAGAAAAGTAACAAAATGGAAAATTTTACCAGAGATTGAAATTGTAAGTCACGGCTTTTCTTGAATGTTATTATTTGTGGGTTAAAATATTGGAAATTTTAAGCAGAGTAGTAATCTTAAATGATTTTTTTTAGAGGATCTCAATCCGTGTTTAGATTGGTGTAAAACCTTTTTTTTTTTCTTAGATATTTGGTTTAGCTAAAAATATTGGCCAAACTGAAAATATTTTTGATTGATGAATGAAAACACTCCTAAATTTCCCAAAAATGTTTTATGCTGAAAAATCTGTGCCCATTTTCTGCCTGTCCTTGTCTCCCACCCCTTCCCCTTGCTCTCTTCACAATTTATAAGGGATGTCTAAATTTGTTGAGAAGTGACTAGAGGTCTGTTTATAAGTGTCTAAACTATCTTCATGGTTAAATTAATACTTTTGAGGTCCAGTCCGCTCATCTCTTACATTTTATTATTATTTAATTTCTAAGGAAAATATTCCATCATAGATTATATATACTGTGTTGCACACAAAAGAAAAAACAAAAAAGGACAACTGAACAATTCAAAATTTATATGAAGATAGTTTTTCTGGTAAAGTGAAGTCAAAGATTTGGATGCTATTATTAGGCAGATAAAATAATCCAAATATAAAATGGAATTTAGAAGAAAGTATGGGCAAATAAAATAACTTCACGTATAGATACTTACATAGTTGCACACATATGTAGAGAGATAAGTTATAATAGGATGGCACTTCATCAAAGTTGACAAGGTCAATTTTTTTTTTTTTTGGTATATACACTTGGTAAATTCTTGTTGTAATTTAGACTAAATGTATTGCTAAAAGGCATCTCTTTTATATATATATATATATATAATGTTGAATTTAAGTTACACCTGGTGTAACTCTAAGTAATGTTACACTACTCAATATTTCTTAATTGAATGCGAATATTGACAAATCTACCGTTAGATTACATTATTTTCGTATGTTCTTTATGCTTATAAAATTTCAAGGTAATCAAAGATTAATAGCCATGACATTAATCAATTGTTAAAATTCAAATTTTTGTAGTTTAAAATAATGCATAAAAGATGAACTTATAGATCAAATGGTAAATAGCATCCGATTGATATGAAAATTGGCATGTATGTTAAGAACATACAGAACATGTAATTCAACAATTGAATTTTCAAACTATTAATTCAATAACAAGTTATTGGATGGTGTAACATTACTTAGAATTACACCAAGTGTAACTTAAACTTAACTCATATATATATATATATATATATATATATATATGTATGTATATATGTATGCTCAGATAACCAGGACTAGCTAGGAGACAAATATAAGTTTTAAAAACACATAGAGAGGTCAATACTGAATAGGTTAATAAACTTTGCTTGTTCATTTGTTGATAATTCTTTTTCCCTCAAAAGCCAGAACTATAGTTGAGATGAAGTTATTTGGAGCTATATGACAAAGATAGCTACTTAAACTTGTGATGTGTCTTTATGTTAGAATCTCTTTCTTTCTCTCTTGTGTATGTGTTTGTTTCTATATATATATAAAAAAGTTTAGCACACATTTCTACATTTTTCAGTCAAAAGAAAAAAAGTTTAGCACACATTCATATATATATATATATATATATATATATATATATATATATATATATATATAAGGAAATAAATAAAATAAAAGAGAAGAAGAAGAATAAGTTGTTGGAGGACACTTTGAAGGAGAGGATACAAGAATTTAGTTTTGTTAATTTGAAAAATATATTTAAATATTTGTGTTCCGTGCATGGTTTCTAACAACGATTACACTTCCTTTTGACTTAAGCATGAAAACTCTTAGATAGGATTTTTTTTTTTTTCCCTATAAGCAAGAAATGCGATCACATAATCTTTACAGAAACCCGGCCAAAATGAGGTTTTACTCAATTTTGTAAAACTTTCCAGCAAAACGCCTCTTATCTGAAACTATTTAGGGATATGTCCCTATTTTGAAACTCAATTTTTAGAAAATCGAGTTTTAATGAAAAACTCAATTCGGCGAAAATCGAATTATAGACAAATTTCTGCATGGAAATGGATTATTATTATTCAAAGATTTATTATTATTACTTTTTTTAAGGCATTATTATTATTATTACTTTTTTTTAACCTACCAATCACATTTATTTCCTCTATCACTTTATAAAGATTATGTCGTAGCATTTGTAGCCGAAGTAAGATCATAATTCATGAATATCACACTATTTTTATGAGTAATGATACAACTGTTGGGGCATTTTTATATTAATTAATTAAAATGAATAAATATTACAACATAAATGTAAAGACGTGGGAGTGAATATGGAAGATAAAGAGTTAGTGAAAATGTTAATCCCACGTTGAAAAGGAGAGTTTATTTTATTCATTTTAATTGTGGTGATTAATAGGCTAATACGAATTAAATTAGATATTGAGCTAGATACGTGCGCAAGGGGGAGATGAAGGGTGGAGAGGTTCTTGGCAAGGAAGGGTGTTCTTTCTTCTTTAAATTAATAATATTCAGAAGTATTGTTCAGTTTCTTCAAAATTTACTTTATCATCTCCAAAAAAATTTTAAAAGAAAACTGTCGAACTTTGCAGAATAGTGAATTGAAGGGCAGGTGTCAAAATGATCTAGATTATAGAAGTGATGAGCAAACAGATTGAGAGTTAAGGAGCATCGAGCATTGATCATTGCCGCATGGGCTGAGGTGGTGCAGTAGTAGTGACATTGGATTCACTAGCTCTCACGGTGTAATGTGAACATTTTTCTTTGTGTTGAAGTTTAAGTTAATACTTAATACTACTACTTAATGATTAGCCGCTAGGGATTTTTTTTTTATCATCTCCAAAATTTTAAAAAAAAAACTGTTGGACTTTGCGGGATAGTGAAGTGAAGGGCAAGTGTCAAAATGATCTAGATTATAGAAGTGATGAGCAGACAGATTGAGAGTTAAGGAGCATGGAGCATTGATCATTGCCGCGTGGGCTGAGGTGGTGAAGTAGTAGTGACATTGGATTCACTAGCTCCCACGGTGTAATGTGAACATTTTTCTCTGTGTTGAAGTTTAAGTTAATACTTAATACTACTGCTTAATAATTAGCCACTAGGAATTTTTTTTTTTAGAGAGTTTCAGCGTATGACGCCCGCTTCTAATGAGAACTCTTTATCACTAGATCAAAACACTAATCAATTTTTGATATAGGCAGGAATTAAATCCTAGATTTCTTATATAACCATAAAAAACTTTATCAATTGAACTAACTGGAATCCACTAAGGAATTAAACGTGTTAATTTGTATTTGGTAGGGCTATTATTATTATTGGACTATATCATAATTATTGGACTATATCATAATAGAGCAATCTATGAGGAGTGTCCTCATTTTATCCCATCTATTTCCTTCGAAGATTAAGATTATCAGGTAAAAAATTTAAGGCAAAAATGTAAAACTGACTCTCTAACTTTCACTCTTTTTCATTTCAGTCTTCTAACTTTTATTTTTATCAATTTAGTCCTCTAATTTCCAATTTTTGTCAATGCAGAATTCCGTTAAATCCTGCCGTTAATGTCACTGAGTTTTCCCTTTTTTATTTTATTTTTAATTTCAGAATTAAGGTGTGTGATTTGTGGCTTGGACTTGATCTTCGTCAGGCTGATGTTCCTTAACGTGAATGCCGACAGGACCTTGCATAGGATTGAGGTCCTCTTGTCGTGCGCAAACACATTTCCCATCTTGAATGGGCGGTCGGTGCGAGGTATTATCGGCTTTCGAGCCAAGATGACGAACCGGGTCACGTTGCTCGAGTCATCATGGATTCTGTTAGCGAGATGTTCATCCCGTAAAGACCCGCGGCGTGTGCGCTGGCTATCGTGGAGGTTGTTGGTGGCGACGAGCTTGGCCGCTCACGCCGTGTCGTCGACTACCTCACGTGCGACATTAAGGCCGAGTTTCGTGAGGGTGAGTTCGCATTGAGCTAAGGCTTGTGGGTCTGAGATGACTCGGCTTTGGACCCCCAGTAATGCCAAGAGTACACATCGAGAACACCTTGGCAAGCAACCCGGAGCTACAACCAGTGCATCGGAGCCTGCGATAGGTCTATAATAGTTAACGGCTTCGCCAGCAGCCCGTTGTTGTTGTTGTTTTCTTTTTCTTTTCTTTTTTTTTTCTTTTTTTACAGATTTTTCTTTTTTTCTTTTAATTTTGAAATTAAAAAAAAAAAAGGAAAATGTCGTCAGTGACATTAACAGCAGGTTTTTAACGGAATTTTGCATTGACAAAAATTGAAACTTAGAGGACTGAATTGATAAAGTTGAAAGTTAAAGGACTAAAATGAAAAAGAGTGACAGTTAGAGGGTCAGTTTTACATTTTTGCCAAAATTTAATTTGGAAGAAGATACCATGAATTAGAAAAATTAAAATAAAATTGTGGCATTTTAAATTTAAATAAGATAGAGAATAAAAAAGTGAGAAAAAAAGAGTTGATATGAATTATTAAGTTTTTTTGTTTATCTAAATAATTGAAAAGATATTAGAGATAAAATAAAAAATGATTTTTGTATTTATCTAAAAAATAAATATAAGGCAGTAAAATAAAATCATATTATATATTTGAACAAGTTTTTTTTTTTTACAAGATAGAATTCTACTCTAACCTAATCTAAGTGTATATGTGTGTGAAACTTCCTCCTGGAGACTTGAATTCTGGTCTTTGTCCCCACACCCTACAAGCACTAATACTTATAGAGTGACCATCGCACTAAGGGTGTGCGGTAATTTTTTTTTTTCCTTTTGAGAATCATATAAATGAACGAGTTAGTTGTTGTATTTATCTTAAAAGTTAATTACTTTTGGGTCCAACCTTTTATTTTATTACTTATTATATTATATATATATATATATATATATATAATATGATTTTATTTTTATTTTTGATGAAATATAAGATTTTTGTTGGTAAACGATTCAACCACGTAATCATTATATATATATATATATATATATATATATATATATATATATATATATATATATATATATATATAGCATGCACCAAAGGAGAAAAAAATTAGGTGAAGAATCAATTTTATGTCCAGCAAAAAGCAAAGGGGACCCGACTGGGGTTACCCTTTTAGTTTAGTTGCGAAAAAAAAAAAAAGAAAAAAAAAAGAAAGATTATCCAAAGAATATATATAAAAAGTAGATCCATGAAGGCAAACAAATCGTGACCACCCATCACAACATTAAAGGCCACCCACAATGGCGGGAGAGCAATGAGCATGTGGCACTTGGCCAGTGGGCACTATCTCTATCCCCCTATTATAAATACCAACCTCTGTACCTCAAAATTTCATCATCAACTGTCTCTCTTTGCTTTCTCTCCTTAATTTTAACTCTAGTTTTGTTAGCTCAACCTCAACCTCAACCTCCAATTCCATGGCTGAAGAGAAGCACCACCACCACCTTTTCCATCACAAGAAGGACGAAGAAGATAATCCTGTTGAATCTGTCTACACTGAGACTACTACTGGTTATGCTGAGACTGGTTTTTCCAGTGGTGGCCCCGGCGGGTACGGTGAGTCGATCACAGAAGGATATGGTGCCACCACCATCTCCACCGAGCCTGAGGTTGACTACAGGAAGGAAGAGAAGCACCACAAGCATCTCGAGCAACTTGGCGAGATGGGTGCTGTCGCAGCTGGTGCTTATGCCTTGGTAATAATATATATATATATATATATATATATATATATATATATATAACATTATTAATTTTTAAATATATATATATATATATATATATATATATATATATATATATATATATATAACCTTCTTAATTTGTTGTATGGTACAGATTTTGTTTTAAGTTTATTAACATCTTTAATAATAATGAGGCTAAAGTTTTTCTTCTTTTTCCCGATAATGATATATTTCAGCACGAGAAGCATAAGGAAAAGAAAGATCCAGAGCATGCCCACAAGCACAAGATAGAAGAGGAGATTGCAGCAGCAGCTGCAGTTGGAGCTGGTGGATTTGCCTTCCATGAGCATCATGAGAAGAAAGAGACAAAGGAAGAAGAGGAAGAGGCTCATGGAAAGAAGCACCACCACCTCTTTGGTTGAAAACAACACCATCCATCATCCATCCAAGACATACCATCTAGATCTCTCTTTCAATGTGTCTTATTAACTGCGTCTTTTTTCTTCTTCTTTGAGTTGTGTTGTGTTTACGCCAGTAAGCAACTACCCTAAATAATACTTTGTGGGCGAGCGAGAGTGAGTTTGTGAATGTTTACTTGGTTGGTACATGTCCTTGTTCAGTGTGTGTCATCCCGTTTCTTTGTGTGCAATGTTAATAATTATATTTTCCTATCATATCGATTAATCTTCTTGATGTTATCCAAGCAATTTCTTGTTGGTTTTCATTTTATTAATTTTTTATCTCAAGTGAACTAAAAAAATAGAGTAATACAAGAAATAATTAATACAAATTTGATCACATAAGATGCATCACTTATTACAAAAGGTCTCATAAAAAATAAAAAATAACTTATTACAAAAGGTAATTTTGACTTTCATTTATTATAATTTTTTTTTACTTGCATCACTTATTACAAAAGGTCTCATAAAAAAAAATTATTATAAATGTTATATAGTAAAATTTGAAAAATTATTAGTTACTTTAAGGTAAATACTGTGTTAATTACTACTTTCACATTTATAATAGATCATATTATAAATGTAATTCCCTTCAAAAAAAATTATAAATTTAATTAGTAGAATCTATTATGAATGTAAGAGGTAATATTTAATAATTATGCATAAAATTTATAATATCTTTTAACAATTTTTTTTTAAATCGTCCATTAAAAAAAATTGATTACTAATTAATTGTTTGTCATTATCAGTTGGCCGGTGTGTTTTCCTACCATTTCTCTCTCCCTTTATATTATTTGTACATTATATAAAACTAATAAACAAGAACATGGGCATTTTTCATTGCTTTGATCAGTCAATAACAAGATCATTTGTGCGACATTTTTGAAGTTAGGATTAAGATACATATATCAGGGTTATTGCATGACAGCAAATGAGACTATGTTGATGGTGGGCTTGTGCAATGTAAATGATTTATTTATTTAAATATCTTATGAAACTAATGTCATCAACCGTCACAACTGACAAATTGTAATATGCTAACTTTCTTACAAGATATCCTCGATCTGCCGTAACTGTAACGTAACGGTAAATAATGTTAAAGTTCCATGGTACTTATTTAATTATTTTGTATAACTAGTAAGTCACTACAATGCTAGGATAATTATGTGATATTTTATATAAGACGGTTTTGAAAAATGTTGTACATAAAAAAAAAGGAAACTAAAATACATTTTGATATATTAAAATAAATTAAATACGAAAGAGTAACAAAACCATGAAAATCAACTAATTTATGTTGTGTTTACATATTGCATACCATAAAAATAAAAATATGTTCAACTCTCTCACCGTCTTCCACTTATCGATAATACAACATTTAGACACAGTCTTGTAGATGATTTGAAACCATGGTAAAATATGACTTTACATTGCGTACCAAATATTTTCTCTACTAATATACCCAAAGAAAAAGTATCCAACCAAATTACTTGAACCTAAATCATATTTAATCCCCTAATTTAAAAAGAAAAAAAATATACCAGTAGGAGCAGTTTTGGCGGTTTGATGATAGTGGGAGACTAGTATGACAGATGTTGTGGCCCCTTAGATTCCTCTTTTGCTCTCTTACAAACGCTTTGTCAATCTTAAATATTTTATTTTGGTAATAGTAAAATAGTGTTTTTCATTTAATAATCTACAACATATTCGTGTCTCTCTATCTCTCTCCATGACCTTATCTTATTAGTTATTACTATTAGTTCTTATTATTATTATATTTTGCTTTTGTTTTTAATACTACAACGGCGGGTATTCTAAAAGACATGTAGTGGAGAGAAATGTGTGGTGTAAACTTAGACAATCAATAAAATAACAATAAAAATAATTTAATGTAATCTTTTGAGGAACAGTAAAAATAAATAAAAACTTAATGAAAAGAGGTAAAAAAAAGACTAAGTGTAAAATTAGAGTGTCACACGATAGGACTACATACACTCCCACTGAGGTCTTCGCTTTATATATATGATCATTTTGCAATTAACTAATCTAGCCTAACATAGAGGGTATGTCTTGGTTGTTAATACTTTAGCTCTATAAAACCATCTCTTGGTCATTGTTTTTTCCTAAGAATTTTGTAAGTAAAATCAAATGACTATTTCTGCTAGGTGTTATACAAAAGGCCTCCAATCTTCTTTTTTTTCCCTGAATTCTCATTTGATTTGTCTTCTTTTGTTCCCATGCAGATAAAATGATAAATCTCCTAAAGTGGAGCTTTTAAAGCTCTAAAACAATAAAAGAGAATTGCAAGCACCTTATATGAACTAACTGCTTCCTAAGTCCAACACTTTCTTGTCTTTTGTTTTGCTCGGTAACAGTTTTTTCCATACCATTCAAGGGAGAAATATAGTACAAATGTGCAATTACAAAAGTGTAGAACCAACTGGGAAACAACAGCAATAGTGCAGTGGCACACGGGTTGCCACTTTAGCTACAGACCATAGGTCCTTTACAATCACATGAGGTACCCAAAATACATCACAGTGAAGGCCATTCTGATTCAAGAAACAAAAATCAGCGAGTCTAGTACTGTCCAGCCAGTCAGAGGCACTTTTCTTCTTAATGATCTGTGTAAGACCCTTGCTGTCACTAAGAAACAAAATATGCTAAAAACCTTGATCTTTGGCTGCCAATCCAGCTTCAATCATAGACTCCAACAGTGCTCCAGTAGATGTTCTAGCAGTGCTACTTGCTACTCCAAAAAACACCTTATCTCCCTGTAACGTTAGTGCTTCATACGCAGTACTATATCTACATTGTCTCCTGCTCCTAACTCCTGCAAGTTTGATGATTAAATGCCAGTCCCCTGCTGCGGACTGATTCCCTGTGCTGGTGTATCTGTCAATAACAGTTAGTGTTGCCGCTGTTTAACTTTAGGTGAATTGGTGCCTTCTTTTAGTGTTAATGTAATTTTTCTCCAATTTGTGGGGTGGAGGATAAATGGTTTGTTAATTGAAAAAAAAAATTATATTGAGCAGCATGTTCTTGCATTTTTTTTTTTGTTCAGTGGCAATTAGTGTTTCTCCTATTTAACTTCAAGTGAGTTGACATGTGTGTGCATGTGTGTGTGTAGGGAGCAGATCTTGGGAACCAGGCTCAATCCACTAAGATTAGGCTAGGATGGAGTCTCAATACAATTAATTTGTAGATACGGGTAGTTAAGGCCAACACTTGATTCCTAAGGGGCACATTCAATAGTTAAAAAAAGGAGTTAGCAAGAATGACAATACATGTACAAAATTATAGTAGGAAAAAAGAGATTCTTATTTAAGTCCTTCCTCGGACTGGCCGAGAAGTAATTGTTCTTAAGAGGTGCACTTCTCTCTCTCTCTCTCTCTCTCTCTCTCTCTCTCTCTCTCTCTCTCTCTCTCTCTCTCTCTCTCTCTCTCTCTCTAGGATACTCAAAACAAATTTGTTAAACTGATGATGCAGTTAGGAAATTATGATACAATAAGAAACAATTAATGAGGGAAATGGGAAAGATGTTAAGTTGCTTGGTCAGGAAACTATGGAAGAAACTCTTTAAGATCACTAGTAACAATGGTTATGATGATGCCAAAAATCACCAATAAGCTACATGCACTCCCAAATCGAAACAACGCCTACAAAGCGAAAAGCGAAGACCTAACAGAGAGCACCGGTGTGATGCCGGCCAAAAATCCTCCGAATGTCAAGTTAGAATTTTTCACAACCCTAGAGTGCCAGAGTTGAGTCAATAATGTGTACCTTAATTTATGAGGGTTTTAGGGTATTTATAGTAGTGTAGAGTTAACCTCCGTGCCTTGACCATGAAGTCTTTTCTTTATAAAATTGGAACTCTTTCCTTTTACATGCCTTCTAGAGTTCTTTTCCTCATAGGAATCGTTTGATCAAAACTTAAACGTGTGACCCAAGAATTCTTCTTATACACGTTTGCGTAGAGATCAAGCAAAGCCACATCAGAAGTAATTATAAAGTGTAAATCCTCTTTAGGGGTTCTTAAGGCCAATGGCTACCGCATTGTATCTGTCCATCCACTGTGGATCCAACCTTCTTGTCTATCATTATCAATCTATCACCCTTGTACTATCACATCAACCACCTAGATCCATCATGTTCATTTTAATTCACCTTCAGGTGCGGTGGTTGGTGACTTTGCTCCAAAGACTAGTGTCGGTAGTCTGGTGGCAAGAGCCCTTCATCGGTGATTAGTTTTGGTAGTTCGATAGCTGGAGACACTGAACTAGCGGTCGGTGGCCAAAGTAAAGACACCACAACTGGTGTTGGGGTCCGGTAACAGAAGGTGCCGTTTTATCGACTAGTGTTAGCAGTTTGGTAACAGAAGGTGCCATTTTGTCAACTAGTGTAAGCGGTTTGGTCATTGGAGATACCGCTTTGACGGAGATTCTCAGCAATCTGATCGCCAGAGCCATCACTGTGACTGTTGGTTTTAGCAGTCTAGCGCCAACGGCTTCAATATTGAGCCATTGATTTTGATGGTTTGCTTGAAATATTTTACTTGTCATATAAAAAATCTAAAAATATTTTACTAAAAATGTTTACATGTAAAATATTTTGTATTTGAAAATATTTTACTTTAAAACAAACAGAGTAAGTATGCAAATTTCAATTAAATACCTTTTACAAATACCGTTTAATTCTAAGTGCAAAGTCATGTGGCTTAAGCTAAACTACCTTACATCTAAGTTTGGTAATTCTTTAACTAACTATTCTTAGCTAAATTGAAATTTTCATATAAAAAAATAATCCAAATTGCATAGAGAAGTTCCTAATGTTTGGCATGAAAAGAAAACCACAAAAGTAAAAGTAAAAAAAAAAAAAGCATGATTAACTGCAACCTTAAGAAACTCAAACATATAATCTGCTTGGCCGATGTGTTCAGAAATTTTCCAGGTACTTTACATTGAGACAGCATCTATGAGGTCTAGAACCAACTACCATGTAAAATCTCACCTGCAGTGTTATATTAAGCAACAAAAGTAGGATTCATGGAAAAAAAAAAAAAAATCAGATTTGTTAATTTGATGGACCCAACTTTCCAAAGTCAGCACTTGAATCTACCAATGGAGTATGATATTTTTAAGCCCATGAAAACTTGTTAAGCCTAATCTTTCGAAAGCCCATCAACATTGCATAATTTTCACAAATGGTTTGAATTTATAAACAACAATGGCTTCAGAGAAAGGCCCAAGATGACATAATCATGTGACTAAAAAGGCTTCAAAATTTGATAAAATTGTAGAGGACATTACCTATACTCTATAAATTGGAGGTAGAATGTGCACAACCATATCAGATAGTTGATTTTATTTTATGGGGCTGCAAGTGCTTGAGGTCAACCGCACATGCAGTTGTTTCTCCAATAAATAAATAAAAAAAAAAAACTGCACATGCAGTTTTTATTACAAATCTTAGCCATATCTTTCATGAAATTTAGCTTATGGAATTCACTTGAACTAAAGGTCTCGTTTGAGAGGAATGAATGGAATGGAATAGAAAGAAATGAAAAGAATAATTTTAGAATATTCTTTCCTTCCATTGTTTGAAAGTTTTAATGAAGGGAATGGAAAGCTCATTCTCTTGTTTGGGAGTTTAAGTGGGAGGGAATGGAATGGGTAGGAGAGAACACTCATTCATCTCTATTCTCTTAAACCCTTAAATTTTCATACCCCCAAAATTGGGAGGAATGGGAGAGAATAGAATTAAATTTAATGAATTTTTTACTAAAACTCTCAAAATACCTTTATATATTCAACCCTTTATTTTAAAATAAGGGTCTAATAGTAATATTGTCATAAAATGATTCAATTCGATTCCATTCCCTTCATGTTACTCTCAAATAAGATTACTTACATTCTATTTATTTTCATTCATTTCTATTTCTTTATTTTAAAACATCCAATCAAGGTTACTTAATTTCATTCCATTCCATTCATTTCCCTTACTTAAATAAATTCTATTCATTTTTATTCTCCAGAAGGGAGCTTCACACATATATACACTTAGATTAGGTTAGAGTAGAATTTTATCTTGTATAAAAAAAAATAATAATAAAAAAAAAAAGCCGCCAAAATGCCACAAATAAGAAGGAAAAAAAATAGTAGTAAGGTATTAAATTGTGAGATTTTTAAAGTTGACGTGACAAAATAAGTAAACAAAACATCTTTTATTATATATATAAAATACTTACTCATTCAGTCTTGACCTTTGATGACAAAATTCATGGCCTGGGGGAGGGCTTAGCCATTTGACCATGATCACCGCTATATATAATCACCCTAACCCAAACCCTTAATCCACATCGCAGAGCAATTAATAACCTTTCTCATTGATTTCTGGCATTGTGGTTTCTGTATCTTCTCAAGACATATATCATACTCTACCACCACAATGGCTGACCACCACCACCACCACCACCACCACAATAAAGATGAGGAAAAACCTGTTGATTATGAGAAGGAAGAGAAGCACCACAAGCATCTCGAGCAGCTAGGCGAGCTTGGCGCTGTTGCTGCTGGAGCTTATGCCTTGGTAATCTTCGTCATCTAGTTGTCATTTTTCCTTTTAATTCCTTCAGGGTTTATATAGATATATTATATTTATATTTGCCGGTTTGCGTTTTAAAAATGCTATTTTCATTGTATTGAAGTTTTTCTATTGTTAGTTTGTTACAGATACTGTTTTTGATCTCAAGTAGCATGAACAAATATCTTTAATTAATCGAAAACGCTATAGAAAAGAGATGTTTTTTCTGGGATGAATGAGAGATTTCATTGAAAACAAAGCACTAGACAATAGTATGATCCTACACATGATACATATACACAGGAGAAAACAAACAAAACTTGCAGCGAAGGCAAGCAAACAAACTTTTTACAAATTAAAAGCAGCAAAGGTACTATACGTAGCTCTTCATTAGTTATTTGGTCTTATGTTGTGTTAGCTCAATCAGAAGTTTCTATGCGCATGCATGCATATTCGGGATTTCTTGATGGTATCTATGTTGAATTCAATTGACCTTAAAATTTAATCGTGTATAGTTGTTTTAGTCCTTTTCAAATTCGTACTAGCACTTTAATTTGTTTCAATGATTGTTTCAGCATGAAAAGCATCAGGCAAAGAAAGAGCCAGAGCATGCCCACAAGCACAAGATAGAAGAGGAGATTGCAGCAGCAGTTGCAGTAGGAGCCGGTGGGTATGCGTTCCATGAGCATCATGAGAAGAAAGAAGCAAAGAAAGAAGAAGAAAAGGCTCATGGAAAGAAGCACCACCATCTCTTTTAAGAGTATAAAATATTTATTTGTGTTTTGTTGTATTCAGAATATTTGAGACATGTTAATCATCAGTAAGCGACTACCCCAAATAATATTATTAGGAATGAGTAATGAGTTTATGAATCTCTTCTAGATGGGGTATATCCTCGTCAAAGTAGGTTTTATCTAGAACTCTTGCTGTGTGCAATGTTACAGTGTCAACTATATTTGAGTATCTATTCCCTGTGCTCTTCTATGAAGTTTTTGCAGTACTCCCTTTTCACATAAATTTTGCATGAATTTGTTGTTCCTAAAAACAATAATAAATAAATAAATAATCTTCAAATAAACATTTAAATGATAACATTTCACAAATATTGGATTTACCATAAAATTAAAAAACAGTTAAGAGATTATCTCGATGATGCTTTAACATAATCTCATAACATGTTACTGTCTTGAAATGATACATGTTGTCTACAGGATTTTCAATGTAGTGAACTAAAACATTGTGCATGTTGCTTCAAGGTACAACTCAGTCACCTTGCTAATTATCTTTACATGAGAAGCAAATTACTGCCAATTCATGAATGTTTTTAGATGGCGAGTTGAAACGTGGATCACGTCACTATCTTGAAATAATACATGTTGTTTACAGGATTTCTGATGTAGTAAACTAAAACATTGTGCGTGCTGCTCCCAGGATACAACAACTTAGTCACCTTGCTGATTATCCTTACAAGTCTACACTACTTATAATATAGAAAGCTCTCAATAGTACTTTTCTTTTTCTTAGAGATATAGTACATACAAGGATATATTATTTTTCTGGAAACTAGAATTTTCACTCAGCAAATATGTAGGGAGTTTTCTTTTTACATGAAAATTTATTTTCTCATCTCAAATCTAGACACGTTGGCTGCAAAGTGAGAAAGCTAGAGAGAAATATTATATCTCTATATAACTATCTGGTAGACCACCACCAAATACATTTATACTAGTCGTTAATCCATGCAATGCACGGAAAAACTATTGAGTATGCATTATTATTTAATCTTTTGTGCATGAACATTAAGAGTTCGTTTGGAAATAGCTTATTTGACTGAAACTGAAATTTTTTTTGCTGAAAGTACTGTAAATAAAGCTAAAAGATGGCTGAAATAGTACAGCAGGACTTATGAATAGTACTAAAAAGTGCAATGGGACCTATGAATAATAGCAAAAATAAGCTGAATAGTAGTTAAAATAAGCTAAATAATAAATAATAAAAAAACTAGTTTTTTAAGCTAATGCCAAACGCAACCTAAATGAGCACAGATTTTAGCAAATTTATTTTTCTAAGATGTATATGAATGCTTTGCAAACATAACTTTTTAAAGAGAATTTAAACAATTTTTCTTTTTCTTTTTCTTGTTTGATTGCACATTAGGATTGCAATCTACAAACCCCTGTGATGCACGAAATTTTTTTTTATTAAATCAAAAAGAAAATTTTACAAATCCATTATTGAAATTAGGAATATACTCTCAGGTTCTTCCATTAACTAAATAACAAACAGAATAAGCCTTTCATAGTCATAATTAATATATTTACACAAAATCAAAACATGAAATAGTAAAATACTACAAAATTTTTACTAAAATAATAAATTGACTCTTTCAATGATGATAACTATTAAACATACACAAGGAAAAAAAAATACTATATTATTAGATAGATAAATATTTATAGGGTACAACTGTACAAAGAAAAGATATAAATATACTTGCTCCATGTTTGTATATCATCTCAAACTGATTTTTAGAGAACAAACAAAAAAAAATAGAGAACATATAATTCAATATGAGGTTTTTTCTGTTTATCTCCTCAAAAGGTTAAAATTTGGTTCTTTCTATACTGTATGTGGGTTCTAACTTGAGCCTACTGACTGCAGAGCAAAGCGTAGAGTCTAGACTGAGAGTGTAGGAAGAAATTGAAATGAAAGCATTAATAGCCTGTTTGGAAGTTTAGAGAGGGACTGCAGAGCAAAGCGTAGAGTCTAGACTAAGAGTGTAGGAAGAAATTGAAATGAAAGCATTAATAGCCTGTTTGGAAGTTTAGAGAGGGAGGAGAGTAGAGGGGAGTAAAGGAGGAGAGAGTAAAGGAGAGGAGAGTAGTGAGGAGGAGAGTAGAGGGGAATGGTTATCATTTATCTTGTTTGGATGTTTTTAAAATTAGTAAGGGGAAATAGAGTAATTAGCCATTCCTCATGTTTGGATGTTTTAAAAATTAGGATGGAAAAAAGAGAAAATGATTTAAATAGACAAATTTACCCCTATTTGAAAATGAACTTGCAACATTGGTCAATGATTAATTTATTAGATTAAATAATTATTTAATCAACATTCTCATTCCATCAAATACCACTAATAAAAATATAAAACTACTATTAACTATTATAAAATAATTTTTATTATCTCAAAAAAATTATAATAAAAAAAAACTCTTCATAAATTTCTATAGTTTCCTCGCATTTCTCACCAACCAAACAAAAAGCTAGCTCCACCTCAGTCTATCATATGACATCCAAAAAGTAAAATTTCAAATCCGAGAAAGTGGAAAAAGAAAAGGGAAAAGTTAAAATGAAAGAACAAAGAAAAGTAGAGAAGATAAGCACAACCTGAAGTGTAGATCAACGTTGATCTCAAGCACAACCATGTCAGCTCGGTCTCATCTGTATCAGCTTCGCCTCAAGCACATCAAATCTACCACTACCATTAAAAATTTATTGTTTCTTTTCAAAATCCTTTTCTCTGGGATTCTATTTACTTGTGTAAATTAGATTTTACCTTTTTGTGTTTTGAGTTTGGGAGATTCAAAAAAATTGTAGATCTGAGAAAAATAGGTTTGGTTCAACAATGATGGCTAGGCTACTAGGTATAGATTTTGTAGTTTTCTTTGCAAAATTTTGCAGATCTATGTTTATTGTTATGCTTGGTTTCCTAGAAAAGAAAGAAGAGAATATGACATCTTGGTCTTGGTTACTTTGTGTTGTTAATTGTGTTGATTTAAGTTGTTGATAATGGTTTATATCCAGATATGCTCCTTCGTCCTCTACCTTATAGGTTCTTCTTGTGAATTCTATTTAATTTACCAATACCATTCACTTAACGATTGGGTTTCTAAGATTAGGTGGTGGTGCTGGATCGTTAGTGTAAGAAGAGAACAATGTGTTTGGCAGCCAAGAAAACTGAAAGAAAAAAATATTGCAAGTTGATTTTTTTTTCTTTAAAATTAGAAATAAGATCTTTTTAAAAATACTTCTTATGTGGAATTGTTATTAAGCTGATGTTATGAAATAGTGAGATTCATTTTTTTTTCATTCACCGTAAATTTTCTCAAGAAACAAACAAAGATTAATTATATAATCGGTTTGTAATTTTGTTAATTTAGAAAGGGTAAATTGGGAAATTCATTTAGTCAATAATTTATCTACTCTACTCTCTCTCCAAATCTCTCCAATTTGGGAGAATTAAAAATGAGGGATTAAAAGTAATTGAAACCCCTCCAAACTCCTCCAAATCTCTCCCCCTTCTTCCTTAAAAAACTTCCAAACAAGGTAATTGAATTACTCTACTCTCCCTCCTTTTTTAAACTTCCAAACAGGCCATAACTGCGTATGGATCTATATATGGTTTTTAGTTTGCGGCTGTTTTCTACGTTTAGGTCTTGTAGTTGGGTTTTGTTTCTCTAATATTGCGGTCTAAAGTCTAATTAAAGAAATTAAACAATAAAATAATTGTTAAAAGGTCAACAAAAATTTAAAGACTTTGGTTTAATTTATACTAATTATTAACTCGTGTGATACACAGGAAAGCTATTAAATATGAGATTTTAAAAAGTATTTAAGCAATAGTAAGCCCTCCAACACACAATGATAATGAAATTCAAATTCAAATTAAGCTCACTGATAATTATATATTACAAAGCACTCCAACACACATGTGACTTTAATATTTGAATCATTTCCAATTTCTTCCTAATTTTTCTAGTCACATTAGGGAAACTATTGCATTCTTTAGAAACAAACTTCTAAAAACTCCGTGAATTTCCAACATTATGGTATCTCAACAGGCATAACTGAAATACAATTCCTAACATAACTAAACAACTATTACTCAACTAAGTCTTAATTCTAATTGCAGTATGGGTTCATAGATGTAAAGATTACATTTATAAATCTTTATCAGCCCAACTGATTGGATAATGTTTGCCTATCCTATTAATGCCATAGGTAACGTTTAAAGGGGATATCACTTGGGCCCATCAAAGGAAAACTTAGTTCATTAGATGCCCCAATCAGATTCAGAGCATATAACTAACAGAAAAAGATCTTAAAAATAATAGCTGGGTCACTATGAAAATCTTTTTAAGCCAATGAGTTGTAACTCAAACGGCACTTCTCCCATTAATTACAAGCATATAAAGGGTGAGGTATCAAATTTCAGAACCTCTTTGTCTATATAAAAAAATAAATTAAAAAAATGAAAATGAAAATATACCTTTTACATCATGACAATTATGTCTTCCATCTCACAATGTATTTCTAATCCATGGGTTTTAAATAATTCTAGATTGAGAACACTTTCTCTATCACTATCCAAGACACTTAATCTACATTATTTAACTATTGGTGTCCACATGGAGTGTTAGATTCTACACAATTCCTTGTGCCCCCAGGTGAAAATATAAAACCTTCTTTTAAGAAAAAAAAATGCATTATAAAAAATTGAATCACATCAAAGACATAATACTACATGATTGGCCAATATAGTAGTCCAAAAGGCATGCTCGAGATATATAAGGTTTGTTGTAGAAACGTAAAAAAACATAATTTCAACCTATGATGTCTACTTCTGATGATAGCTCTTTATTATCAGACCAAGACACCAATCAATTTTTGATGTAGGCGGAAATTAAACTTCAAATCTCTTATTCAACTATCAAAAACTTTATCAGTTGAGCTAACTAGAACTCACTGGAGAGGGAAAAAAAAAAACTTAAATATAATAGTTGAGTAAATGGGTTTACATTGAATCAGAAATCTTGCATTTGATATGTGACAGCTGGTCATGGTGGACTCTACTAACCTTGCAGTATTAGTGCAACCGAATCATGCTTAGATTGGGTTGGACACAGGTAAGGAAAAACAACAGCAATTCATTGGCATCAAATTCAAACCCTAACTTCAAAGACTAGTTTCTCCCAAATTGAAGGTTTGTAGATAAGAATTAGAGAAAAACAACAACCCAACCCAACCATTGCTACTCTTGTATTCAACAAAAAACAAAAAAGACCTTAAATTCAGAGAAAAGAGAAAGAGGAAATTCCTTCAAATTAGCAGAGAATTAGAATATAAAACTTCCTTACGAATTACAAATTTTGAATTTATATCCAAAATTTAAAAGCTTAGATCAATGCCTTCAAAGAATTTTTTTTAATAAGAAAAAATCCAACAAAAAACTAACAAATTCAATCTAGGAAATATAAAAAGATAAAACATAAAGATAAAATATTAAAAGAGATTCCAGTGATGAGGGCTTAATCATGCCAACTCTGCAACCCTTAACATCCTTAACGCCTTCCCTCTACTGTATGTGAGTTGTAAGTTGCCACCACCATCCATCTCTTCTCTTCGCTTCTCGTTTGATCTGCATCTAGGGTTTCTTGCGTATGGTCAAAGAATTTAATTTGGTTGGAGATTTCTAGTATTGTCATTTAAAATGATGTAAAAATTGTGATGTAAAAGGTGTTGTTAACACATGTTTATAGTATTCATAAAGCAAAAAATGTATTTGGTATCATATTTCAAATAACATGTTTCAGTTTATGAAAAAATATAATTGTGTGTTTGGTATGTGTGTATTTTATTTTTAAAAAGCTGACAAGTAAAGCACCATTTAATATTTTCTTACTTGAGGAAAGAGAAGTCATTTTTTATTTTGTCTAATCAAGTGGGCCTCATGGTTTTCAACATATTTACTAAAGTGTCATTGAGTAATGTTGTTTGAAAACTGAAAACTAGTAAGAGGAGTTTTCTAAATATAGTATATAAACACCCTAAAATAAGCAACGTAACTCAAACATTCTAGTGAAAAACACCCTTACCAAACTTTTTTTTTTTTTTTTGGCCTATAGTATTCAGTGCTTAAATACTAAAAACTGTTGTTCAAACACCTTAACCAAATAGGCCCTTAGGGCTGAGTTTGTGCTTGTGTTTATCGGTTTTATTTTTATTTATTTTTAGTTTTTAAGATATAAGATAAGTATTGGGTTTTGGTTTTGGCTTAAAGATATAATTTTTTTTTCTTTTCTAAGAGAGTTTCAATTTATAACATTCGCTCCGAATGATGCTCTTTATTATTAGACCAATACATCAATCGGTTTTTAGTGTAGGCAAGAATTAAACCTAAATCTCTTATTCAACCATCAAAGATTTTAATAGTTGAGCTAACTGTAACCCACATATATAAGACAAGTATTGGGTTTTTGTTTTGGGGGAAAATTTTGTTTTTTATTTTTTTATTTATTATTTTAATATGGCTAGCATGAAAAATTGTGAGAGCTTCAAATCCTACATGGCAACCTCAAAGGAAGTTAATAAAAAGTAAAATATTTGTAAAAGGGAAGTTAATAAAAAGTCATATTTTGATAAAAGGCTTCGATTATATGGTGTATATATAAATTATATATAGATTAGTTAAGAGGAACATTCCCATTAACATAGCTGTCAGGCAGCATTGGTGAATTCAAAAGAATTCGTACATTTTTCATAAGCATTAACACATAGCAAACAGTCTTTACTACTCCTTAAATCAAATAACAAACATTTATATATACCGGTAATTTCCATATTAAAATTGCTAGAACGTTTAAACCAGAAACGATTTATAAGGAAATGTATTTGACAAGGAAATATTGCTATATACATTAGGCCACTAAAATTCATTTAGTCGTTAGTATTTATATTAGCCAACTCATCATAGAAGGTTGAATTAAAAATAAAGTTTGTCATTAAGAAATTAAAAATTGAGGTATTTGAAAATATTAGGATCATATTTGAATTTCAATAATAACAAAGAAACTGATATAGCCATTAATGGATAAAAATTAGTATAATCAATTCACTATAAAAATAAATTTTAATATTTTTATCAAAATAATTCAACAAAATTTCAACTCCTGCACCTAACCTGAGTAAACGACATAACAAGCTTCCTACAGGTTGCTCAAAAAAATAGGGGTAAAAAAGGGTTCCTATGGGTGAATCTATTGCATACATAACAAGGATCAACATTAAGCTCATATCTCTTTGCATTGATAATGGATGAGCTCATTGCATCGTTCTAAGAGAAAGTCCTTTGATGTATGCCTTTTGTAGATTATATAGTTTTAGCTGATAAAATTAGAAGTAGATTTAATGTCAAGTCAAAAATTTGACAAGATGTTGTAAAATCTAAACACATTCGATTAAGTATGACTAAATAGAATACATAGAATGTAAGTTTAGTAAAAGTAGAAACAAGAATGTAAAGGTAGTAATACTTAATGATCAAGAGATACTAAAGAACAGTAGTTTTCTATTTCTTAGATCAATAATTCATAAAGATGGAGAAATTGAAGAGTGTGTGAATTATAGGATATGAGCAAGGTAAATGAAGTGGAGAAGTGCATCAAGTTGAGAAAGAGTGAAATGATCCAAGTCGAGGAACAAAAAAGGTAGAGCAAATCAAAAATCACTTTGGTAGAAGTGTGGGCGTAAATGCCTTCGACGGTTTCTTGTGGGAAGTACGCATTAGCCTAGTTGTCCTGGTGGAAGAGTGGATAATGAAGTTGCCACTTAAATTAGGTTTAGGAACCATATGTATAACATCCTTATGTGAAGGACTGATCTTACCAGATTACGTGTCTGGAGTTTAGGTATGGGGATGTGAAGAAGTTAGGAACTCAACCCCATCTAACATATGGATCGGCCTCTACTCATTATGTTTCACATCCTAATTTCATCAAAGGATCCTCTAATAGATTATCTTACCCACACACACACATGCACACAAACCCTAAGCCTACTCTAACATGCATCTAACATCCAACATGGACTCTCATTCATATCACATTCATGGCATAACATCACAAGGCAGCAATGTAAACATACATCCACAAATACCTCAACATATATTTAGGCATGGCACCCACATAGATCCTAGCATTCATCTAATCATGGCATACCCTATCATTTATCTAGCATTCCATGCTTTATATAACTAAGGGTAATAAACATCATATGGCAAAAGCATCAAGCAAGGTAGTAAGATCAGATTCATCCAAAGGCAACACCAATCAACCAAGCATGTCCACCATATTAAGTTCATTATCAAAATCAAACGCATGTTCATATAATTATGCATGACTTACCTCACTTACTATATTATCATCTTAGCATCTATGCATCAATGCATGTTCATATTTTTCATCAAGCATATAAAACCTAATTATTAATCTAACAGATTAAACATGTTATTCTGGTGACCTTAGACCTAAGCATGTGAAATCTAAACTAAATAGGCTCTAAACATGTGATTAAAAGAAAAATAACAAAAACTCTAAATCTAGATTTCTGGGCAATGCATGAAGCATGCACACGCATACCTGCCCAGAAACTTAGTTTTAAGATAGTAATCAAAACAACAATTAAACACAGCCTAGCATGTTCCTAATATTAAGCTATAAAACCTAACCTAAAGCAGAGATATACAAGCAATAAACAAACAAAAATGAGAGAGACAAGTTTAAACCATTACCTTAAACACAAACTTCTCGAGATTCAATTTGACTATTTCCCTCAATCAATCTAATTAAGATGAAATCAGAAGGTTAGTAAACTTAAAACTCGAAGGTCAAGACCAGAATAGGTCCCAACTAAGTAAACTTTAACTTGAAGATGTTTTAGAATAAAAACTCCCTCTTTGATTCAATATTTTATAGTGAATTCGATGTATTTTGGGAAAAGAGCATTTGGAGCCTTTTTATGGTGATCATAGAGGAGAGTAGGGTGGCTCCTAGTTGATGTGGGACTAACTCTGCACAAATTTTACACCAAAAACTTTCCATATAGGTATTTTGAAACCCTACATGTGTGTGCATGCTCGAAGTATGCGTACGCATGCTTAAAAATGTGTGCGCATATATAGGGGCTTAAGTCATAAGGAGTACAAAATAAGATGTCTACAAGATGTAATAAAAATAGACATGTCAATTAAGGAAGCAATAAATAACATGAATTTAGATATAATAGAATGGAGGAAAATAATACATATGGCAAACCCTAACTAATTAATCTTAAGGATTCATAGCACATCCCAAAATTTTGGGACTAAAGTTTTGTCATTATTGTTGTTGTATTGATCAACATGTGTGAAATGACTACACCTCATTCTAATTTAGATGCACATTTTTGCTAAAATTAATAAAGGTTTCAATAAAAAATTGTCCTCAAAAAGGACAATAAATGTTGTTGTTATATAATGAATTTATTTTGATTAAAAACAAGCTCCCTAAAAATAAGAAAAAAGAATTCTTAAATATAAAAAAATCCAATTGTGTCAATGTAGTCTTGCTTTGACACAAGATGTCGTCCACTTGGATTAGAAAGTGGATTGAAAGGTCTTTGGAATGAAATTGTGATGAATCTCTGGTTGTGTGCTTGTTAGAGATTTCTTATTCATCGCATTCTTCATGCTCTTCGTGGGTTCATCGAATTTTTTTTTTCAGTTCAAAGATTTGTGGTAAAAGTTCTTCGGGTTTTAGAGCTTGAATCCAATGAAGTTTCATTGGAACAAAGTCTTTGAAGTTTCTGAATCTTTGAAGCTTGATTCTAGTAGAAATTTGGGACTTGGAAGAATGATTTGGATGAATATTCTTCGAATGAACTTTGTCTTCGAAGATTTGTAGTGAAAGGTTTTTGAGGCTTTAGAGGCTTGGATCGGTAAAGCTCCACTAATTTGTAGTCTCTTGGTATTTATGGAGGTTTTTGAACTTGATTCCAATGAATTTTTAGATTTAGAAGGAAACTTGAAAGATTTTGCTTTGAAAGATTTGAAGAAGATACATGATTGGTTCTCATTGGTTACATGTGTAATGATTTAAATGGAAGGATTTTATGTCTTGTTCTCCAATGGACACATGGTATTATTTGATTAGCCAAAGTGTTTTAATTTAAAATAACATATGATAGTATTTAATTTAACTGCTTATGTATTTTTTAATTAAATATCAACACGTGTTGACATGTGATTGGCCCTTGAGTTTCCTTTGTAATTTTTATTCATTGACACTTGGAATATTTTCATTAGTCTCGGAATAACAACAGTTGAATCCACTAAGTAGCACGTGGCACTATGGAATTAGCCATTTTAAATGTACTGAGTGGACTTGATGGATGACATGGAAATTTGTGATTGGTTGAAATTTTTCACTCTCTACAGTTGGTTAGGTCGGATGTGTGTGTGTGTGTGTCTCTCTCTCTCTCTCTCTCTCTCTCATCCAAGCTCTATTGATGGTGTTTTTGGTTGTGGTTGGGTTTTGGTTGATCTGGTGGGTTTTGGTTATGGTGCCTTTTTGTGGTGTTTTATATTTTATTTTAATGAGGGTTGTAGTGGTTGTTTGGTGAGTTTGCTATGGATTTTTTTTTGGGATGGCGAGTTTGTATTCATGGGTTGTGGCAGTTGTCATGGTTGTGGTGGCTAGGTGGGTAGTGGGTAGTTGCAGTTGGTTGCTATGGATTTTTGTGGGTGTGTGTTTTATTTATACTACTACTATTTAAGGGGTTTCTCATCTTGAGATCCTTATTTTTGTGGTTCAAAAATACCTCTACATTATACTTTTAAACAATTGCAAGAACAAATTGAGTTGGTGCACAAAAAGATCATGTATCATACAACCAATATTAATATCATAGTGCTTTAGACATTTCCTCGTCAACACTCATATTACCAAAGGAGCACTTCCTATCATGTCACAACTGCCTAGTGACAACACAAACTAGATGGGTTGGCCAAAGATGAGAGGGGAGGTGGAAAGCAGTGGCTATGCAAGCACAACCATAATTCAAAGTGGTTTGTGGAGGATGATGGCTCTGCTATCGCATGGAGGAGGATGACGGTCATGGGTTGTCACTCTCTCTCTTATGTTAGTTTTAGATTGGGAATTTTGGTTTGATTCGCGTATTAACCCACTTAACTAAGTCAAATATTTGATTTTATGGGCTTATTACAAGTCAATTAAATTTGGTAATAAAAATAAAAAGAGATGCTACGTCCACAACATTTTTACAATATTTTCACAACAAATCATAGGTGATGAGTTGTTATTAGTTCAAATTTGAACCTTATACTAAGATTACTTTTTTGCCCCAACAATAACAACTAGTAATAACCTGCCACTTAAAATTTGTTGTAAAAATGTTGTGGACATATCATTTCTAAAAAATAAATGCTTGTGGGGTGTGGGGGGTAAGGGCCGGAGTTCAAGTCTCTAGGAGGGAGACTTACACACATATATATTTAGATTAGGTTAAAGTAGAAATTCTGTCTTGTATAAAAAAAAAAATGTTAATTAAAAAATGTCACAATATTGTTTTGTTAGCTTCATAGACAATAATATGAGAAGGATTAATAACACTCAAATTTGAAACTTAAGGAAATAATAGCGCTCATTTGAAACTTAAGGGTCCGTTTGGTTAGAGGGGTGGAAAAGTGGGAGGATAGAAAATTGTGGGATATAAACTGGGAGGATATAAAAGATTTTCATTTTTCTCTTTTTTGTTTGGTTGGGAGTGGAAAAGTGGAGGGATAGAAAAAATGAGTTTGTATAA
Organism: Castanea sativa; assembly: GCF_040712315.1. Lineage (NCBI taxonomy): Eukaryota > Viridiplantae > Streptophyta > Magnoliopsida > Fagales > Fagaceae > Castanea > Castanea sativa. Next base: position 37,043,478 of record NC_134013.1, read on the forward strand.
ATTTACTCATATATTCTTGTTAAAAAATGATGACCAATTAAAACAAAAAAAAATCAATCACCCAATTTATTAAAAAATAAAAATCATTTTCCAAAAGAAAATCATGTCTAGTTAAACAAAAAGAAAAAAGAAAAAAAAGAAAAGAAAAACAAAACAACTATCTCACCCACAACCCACGAAAGAAGGCAACGTCCAGGAAAGAAAAGAAAAAAAAAAGGAAAAAAAAAAAAAAGGCAACATGCTCACCCACAGCCTAGGAAATCAAAAAATGAAAAAAAAAAAAAAAAAGCAACTTCCAGTCCTCCGGAAAAGAAATGAAAAAAAAAATAATGGAAAAAAAAGAAAAATAAAAAAAAGAGGCAACGTGCCCAGCACAAAAAAAAAAAAAAAAAAAAAAAAAAAAAAAAGAGAAAGAAACTGAATATGGACATTTTTGTCCATTAAGCAGTCTCATTTTCTCCCTTTTGTTTTCTCCCCATTTTGAGGAAAAAATTTCTTGGTAGGCTCGAGGAGAAAACTCCCAAACCGTACTATTTACTTTCCTTCTTCTCCACCTAACTAAATATACTCAAAAAAAATTTTCTTTCTATTTTCTCTCTAAATTTTTCAGTCCACCTTATTTTATTTCAAAAAAACACAACCTAAGGGATGAATTGTGCATGCGAAGTAAACTTGGAATACTAATGGTATAATTTTGCCTTTTTTTTTTTTTTTGGGTAGAATGAAGGAAATTTTTTTAAAGACTAAAACTTTGTCATTTCCAAAATTGTTTTACCCAAGTTTTTAATAGGTTTGACCCGTCGGTAGACTCGAAACTGTAGGACCCCAAGGAAACCAACCAAGCCGCTGCTGTGCCGCCGCTGTGCAAGATTCCATTCTTTCATGTTTCATCATTTCTTCCACTTCGGACAATGTATTGCTCTATTTTTTCCCCTGAATTGTTTGATTTTAGTTATAAAATTATTAGTCCCCTTAATTTTTTACGTTTTATTTCACATTTTCTCCGTAAGAAATAGTAATATATAATCATATATTTACTTTTACCATTAAAGTTCAATTAGAACTTCTTCTCAAGAAAAAAAAAAAAAAAGTTCATCTAGAACTCAAAAGACGACCCTCAAACAAAAAAAAAACTTCAAGTACAAATTTTATTGTCAAAATTTTATAATTTAATTGACACTTTTTCGTTCACAGAATTTTTAGAGAGTGGAAGAAATAATTCGATTTGTGACTTAGCTATATATCATAATTATCTTAAAAAAAACCTCAAATCTTATTTATTTTTCATAAAAGAAAAGAAAAATTATTGTGCATTTTTTATGCGATAGTTCTTTTCTTTCACAAATATAAGTGTTGGTAGGGAATAAGGCAAGATTCGAGATTTAAGATTATAATGAAATTTCTATTATATATATATATATATATAAAACTGGTATTATTTTTATTGAAAAACAAATAATCAAAATATTTATTAAATTCACTATTTTTAGTTTTTACAATACGATTCTCTATTCCTTAGTTTTCCCAAAAGCATATGTTTCTTTCAAGTTCAACCCCGACACACAGTACCAGTGTGAACTTTCTCAGTTGTTCCAAATTCCAAAGCGTCTCTGAGTCTCAACCTTTTAAGCCCTCAAAATATCCCACTATAATAATAATAATAATAATAATAATAATTTATGTATGATTTTGCACTTATATTATCGTTGAAATATCCAGAATCTAGAAGCTGAACCACTAAGAGTTTTTAAGGTACCTGCTCTGCTAAAGCTGAATGTTTTGCTGTGCGTGTTCTTTCTTTGCCTTCAGTTTCAATCCAAATTGGCTTGCTTAAGGTAAACTTTGCATTGATTCTTGAATTGGGTCGAGGTTAAAGCGGGTTCTAAACACTTTAAAAGACTTTCTTAGTTCACCAAACGTTCAACGCCTTTGATTGACTAGTTGGTTTTTGCTTGTTTCTTAACTGTTAAGTATATTTATAGCATCATAGCTTTCTTTTGGACTTTGAAGTCCTGTTCATATTGCCTTTCCTCTGGCAAAATATATTTAATTGGATACTGGGGAAATTGTGTTCAAGGCTTTTAATTGCTTGTTTATTATTTCATTGTTCATTTCTGAGCTCTTAGTGAGAATATGGTATTGAAAACTATTACTAAATGGTTTTAAAGTTTTGGGGTTGGTGGGTTTTACTTGTTGATTGTGTCACTGTACATCCTCCTCCTCCAGCTTTGATGAATTGGGATATTGGAGGGTGATATTGAAGGTTATTGGACTTGTGGTTTAGAGGGTTTTAGTTGTTGAAGTTTGTGCACTTTCTGAAATGGGGAGTAATGACAGTGTGGATCATTTGTCGAAAGAAATAGTTGAAGAGGGTCTTAGCAGCCAAGAGATGGATATGGGTTTTCAACAGATTGGTGGTGATGGTGTTGATGAATCTGTGGTGGAAAAGGAGACTCCAGATGAACAGTTAAATGCAGGTTCTTTGGAAGAGCCAAAGGATCAGAAGAATTCAATGCGGCGGTCAGTTTTAGAGATCTCTCAGTCAAAAGAAATTAATGTTTGTTCTTCACCTCGAAGAGGTTCGTGCTTGGTAACCTTTAGTTTTGGTTCCTTTTGGTTACTTAACAACAGTTAGAGTTTCTTTATTGACTTTATTTTTTTTTTTTTTAAGTTTCTTCTTTTATTAGTTATGCAGATAGGTAGTAAGCATTAAATTTGGCTATGAAGATAGTTGAGAAGGTTCTTATTTTCATTGGAATCTATTCTCTTGAATGTATTCTAGGTAGCACAGTACACAATTTTCCTCACTGTAGGTTATTTGGCTGAGATATTGGGTTTCAAAATCATCACAGTTTGTTTAATTTTATGACACAAAATTCTGTATTTTTCCCAAGTGTCATTTAGTTGTGGTGGATCTAACGTTCAATCACTAAAAAATATAGTATTTACATGGAATTCGCATTCATCCTGTAGTTTTGCGTTAAGTAACTACTTAATTAAGCTACTCCCAGGTGTTGTATCACTATCAGTCGGATAGACATTCATATTGAAGAGGTGGAGTAGAATGACAGGTGATAGAAGGCATGACTGGTTCATGCTGTACCCTCAGTTTTTATTGCTTTATCTTTTGATTTTACTCTGCATTTTCATATAGTACTATCTAAATTGTGGAACAGTTTAAGCACTGAGCCCAATCTGCTTTTTGCAGGAAATTGTCGTTAAAATTTTGGCCAACCTGTGGCATAAACAAAATTCCTGAAAATAAGCTCACCAAACTATTGGTTTCTTACATCCAAATGCATTCTAATATGCCATCATTGATTAAAGGATAGCAAATAATTATCTATGTATGGAGGGGCATGGAGTATTAGTCACTGTGAAATGTTTGATCTGTCTAAAAAAATCTCTACATCGAGACCAAAAAAATAAGTATTTAACTAATAATTTGGAGGCTTTATATCTCATTTTCCACTATTTTGGTTTGAGCATTTTTTTTAAAATTTTGTTGGGTTTATGCCTTAAATCAAGCTAATTGTGAAGGTGACTCTCTGTCTGTCCTACCAAAGCAATCATCCTATTGAAACTAAAGTTCACATGCATCACATTTCTTCACTGGCAAATTGGTAAATGAAATTATTTCTTTTTTGCTTTCAACATATTACCAGGTATACCTATAAATTATGTGATGAGGCAATGGGCATCGCCATTGTCATTATTCTCTGACCATTTGCAATATGTATTCATTGTTAATTTTTCCTTATTAGTTGAAGTTTGTTTGCTTTCAAATGAGATGCTTTTATACAAAGTTAACAACTCCTTGTTAATAAAATTACATAAGTTTGGAATATGGTGCTAGCTTGTTTGATGTGGCTAGTGTGGAAGGAGCAGAATTCTCACATGTTTGAAGACACCAAGAAATCTTTAGAGCAATTGAAATTCTCTTTCCTATGCACCTTGTTTGAGTGGGTGTGGGTTTGGGGATTCACTCATTATACTTCCATTTTTGAATTTCATAACTCTCTAAGTTTTTGTGATTGATTATTTGTAATCTCTTGGTTACTTTGTGTTCATCATCATGAACATGAAGTAAGTTTATTTCTTAATAAAACTTTATGACTTATCAAAAAATTGACATGAAAGATATTTTTTCACTGTTTATGATGGAACAGATACTACAATGACTAATTATATTTTGAAAATTTGATGATATACTATACCAAATAAAGTCTTATTTACTACACACGCACGCATATATATCACGGTTTATGATTAAACAGATACTACAATGACTAATTATATTTTGAAAATTTGATAATATACTCTATCAAAGAAAGCCTTAATTACTACACACACGTGTGTATATATATATAGAATCTATTCCTCATGTAAGAACAGGTGTAGGGTTGAAATCATGGGTTCAAGATCTACTGGATGTATCTATAACATACCAATAAAAAGATAACAGTTATTTATACGGTGTTCACATGTTTAGAAATTAACAAGTTCAGATCTATAATCAGTTATAATAAATATTTCATCTTGAATTTTAAGCTGGATGGGCTTGGGAAAGTTTCAATTTTATTTATTTATTTATTGGTTTAATTTTGAGAGGTAAACACAAGGCACCATGCTAGCCACTACAAACGTCATTAGTCCATACCACTATGCTTGGGCCACATGGACAGATGATTTCATTTTGTTACTTGTAAATCTTATTCCATGTGTTCACTGATGTCAAAGCATCTATTCTTGAAGGTCTGGACCATTGCATCACTGCACCTGTTGGCATTAACAGAAGTCTACTATTTGATGACCATGAGATTTCATTCACTAGATCCATGACGGAAAAGAAGGAAGCTCCAAGGCATGACATAAAGTTGGACAGGCTCTCAGAGCGTGAAAAGGTAGACAATAGAATCAAATGCGTTGCAAGTTCCTGATCCTTGTGTCAGCTTATATATTCAGTGGGATGACTGTACCAAATACATGAGTTTGGCATTGTTTATACACATGAAACATGCATGACTGAGATTTTTATGTCTGCACAGTTGCATGCTGTCTCTAATTTATTTTATGGGGAATTACATAATCCCTGTTGTGTGGCCTTTGATCCTGTGCCTGTTGTTTAATCTTCAAAGAAGAGCATCATGCCTCCATCATTATCATTACCAAGTGATGTAATAGCTGCAATAATTGAGGCTACCAGATATTGACCCCACCTCATCTTTGAACAATAGTTTATATTATGAATGGTTCTATTTCTCTGTTACACTTTGTTGTACACCTCCTGGCATTTTGATGAGCCAATATCTGTTAAGTGCTTTGCGGAGGAACTCATAACACATAGGGTTCTTTGTTCCTCCTTTTTCTAGACCTCAGTGCTTCTCTTTGTGTTTCATGTATGGTTTTTCTTTTACTGATCATGATTACTTCTTGCATTGGTATTCAGAAAAAACTTATTGTGGACCTTGTAAAGATACAAAATGATGGTACAGTAGAAGTTGATATCACCAAAAGCGCACCTGTAGCTTCGGAATTGTTGGAGCTTCACACTGCGGAAAGGATGCCTATCAATATTGATCGTATCACTTCTGAATCCAATAAATCAATTCCCAAGTTGAATATTGCCCTTCTTGTGGTTGGCACAAGAGGAGATGTACAGGCTTTCCTCGCTATAGCAAAGAGACTTCAGGTATTTGCAATAATTTGCTAGTTTACTGTGTTGCACTGTTTTGTCAAGATAACTTGTTTATGTCACCAATTCCAGGGTCTTATCACATACCCCTAGGCGTTTAAAGTTTTAATATAATGACATGGATTTTGTTTAGGAATTGGTTTCTTCTGGAATTTAAATTTAGTGCATCAATTCATTTTATGGTTGAACTAACAATCTACAAAAATGGGGTGGAAAATTTGCTATTTTGTTTTAGTGGTCTCTATCATTTTCTAGGTAATCAATCCACAGATAGATATATCATTTCTGTACATGAGTGCTTTCCAATTTATCTCTAGTTGTTGCCTATGTATTCTGCAACTTATATTTTTCAATTTTAGGGCTACTGGGATGGTGAAAAGCTTTTTAGTTGCAACTATAATCCATTAAAATTGAAACTGATCGTATATCATTACACTTAGGCAGGCATAATAAATCTCTGATGTCACAGTATCAGGCTTCCCTCCTTAATTTATAGGAAGACAGGACCTTGGTCCTAGGCAGTTTCTTCTCTGCTTTGTCTTTAATTATTTGATATGTTATTGAAAATGATTCAGTGTTCATTTGCAGGAGTTTGGTCATCATGTCAGGTTGGCTACTCATGCTAACTTCAGCACCTTTGTAAAGTCGGCAGGGGTAGAATTCTATCCATTGGGTGGTGATCCTCGTGTTTTGGCAGGATGTAAGAGGTCCCCAATTTTGAAATTCCTGTTACATCAATGTATCATTGCAATTTATTTATCAAAAAAAAAAAGTTTCATTGCAATTTTTACATGATACACAGTTCTGGTGAGTGGGGTTGTGTATCCATGGTTTACTCCCCAGGGGTGGGTCCAATGGGCCTTGCCATGGTGAGATTCCACGTCTTCAAAAAAAAAAAAAAATCATTGCAATTTAATTTGTTTATTGTGGTCACTCTGTTAACAAATTGCTTTGTATGCTCTTTCTTTTACTATTTCTCTATGGCCTTTAGGAACCCATAACACAGTTCACAACTTGCTGGCAAGTAATATTTCATTATTTTTTCTGTATATTGTGAGAAGGGCCAAATTAATTTATTCTTTAGAGTCCTTTTTTCATTTTGCTTTGTAAATTGACCCACCCACCCAAGGCAGTTTGAACCCCTGATGCTGGATGGAGGCATGTATCTGGTTGTAGCCAGCTTCTAAATGATTAAATAACCCTAGGATCCACTAGGTTCCCTGGAATCTACTAGGAATCCCCAAGTCCAAGAGGAAAAGGAGAGACTCTCCTAGAAAATTATATTGACATTGAAAATGATTGTTAAAACTCTCTCATGGAGGCTACTACATCACATTAATACGAAAATCTTAGATATAGGAAATATAAGAAAATAGTAAAATTCTTTGGAAACCATCAAAATCAAGTGAAGACTTGGACTGTTTTCTGACTTATTTATTGGCTTTCTTGGTCTTCTATCAACCATGTTTCTCCAAATGATGAAGAGTTTTATAATTGTACCTTGGAAATGGCTCTAAGCGTTAAAGAGCTTTTCAGTTAAAAAAAATTTTATCACAAAATTTTTATAACTAAAAATCTGCTTTCTACAGCAATGCTAAGTAGGCTCTAAGTTGTTGAACAATTTTTTTAGTAACTGTGAGGATAAAAGTTGTTGGGGTTGAATACTTAAAAAAATTATGTTGGGATAAACATGTGAGGGAAGTTCCACGTGAAATCATAATGAGAAGAGTGAGTGGTCAATATAACATAGTTAGGTCCAAGCTCATAAGTTTAAACTTTTGGGTTAAGTGGTGTTCTTATATGTTATATTAACTACTCAATTAGAGTCCCTAGGGTAACATCTCCTCAAAAAATGGTATAAGGGCCTAGGTGGGATGTGGCATAGGTGGCGAGGTTTTTAGGGTTCCTTTTTACAGTTAGAGCAAGGATAGAGCAAGGCTAAAAGACACACAAAATTGATCTTAGATAAAGGCCCAACAAAGGAGTATTGCCTAATGGTGCCAAACCACTGAGCTGTAAGGTTCCCATGGACATGGAAGTGCAGACCAAGTTCCCATGGATAAGCATGCGGGGTTGACACATGATTCCATGGATGGTGTACGAGAGGCCCATGGCTGACGTGTGGGTGATGGAAAAAGTCCTTAGGCAAGGGAGAGCTAGTAGGGCTTGTTGCCTGCAAGAGGCAAAGACTCACACATGAAGGAGATTATTGGGTAAACATGTGTAAGGAAAGTCCTACCTAGAATAACAATGAGAAGCGCGTGTGATTAATATAACATGTGGTCCAAACCCATAAGTTAAGCGTTTGGGCTAAGTGGTGTTTGTATATGTTATACTATTCAATTAAAGTCTCTCTGAAGTGCTCTCCCCCCACAAATTGTATGGAGATAAAGCAAATTGTGAAGGATGGGAGAAGTTATGTATGAAGCAGCATATGAATGCTTCAATGCATATTTTCAGTGGTAGTTGGATTGGATGTCTATCATAGGAAGTCATTTTATTTTTACGGTCTATGATTTGATGGATGCTTGTAATTTATGTATTTGATTATTTTGGTCCCCTGCTGTATACTTCCTTTATACTTGGGTGACTCGTTATTATGTCTTTGAATAAAATTTTCTTTACTTTTCAAAAAAATAAAAAAATCAATGGTAGGGTTATTTGACATATTCTTTGTGAAGTTGCACATTTCATAAAATTGACAAAATGAAACTTAGCATTGTATGAAGCTTAGCCTTGTTTGAAGATTTGGCGGGAGCATAATAATCGTACTTTTGAAAAGATATTGTGAGATCAATAGATCTTTGAAGATATTGTGAGATCAATAAATCTTTGAAGCCTATACTAGTTGGGACCTTATTTTAGTGTGGTAGAATTCGGGGTTTCACACAATGTGTTTCCATTTTTGATTTTCTTCGTTCTATTTGTATCTCTTCTTGAGGTGCTTGTATTTGTTTTAAGTTTAGAGTGTTCACTATTGTGAATATGACTTCATTTTTAATGTGATAAATATTTGAATACTTATCCAAAAACAAAATGAAACTTATGGGGAAACTTGTTTGAAGATTGGGTGGTGCTTGAAGCAATAAATATAGCAGAAGTCTGGTTGATGTGGTATAGAAGGACTGTAGAGAAAATTGATGAAACAATAAGTGGAATTTCTCTGCCTTACTTGTTGAAAATTGTTGAGGAAGGTTTTTTGTGGGTTGCAGTGTGGTGTATGGTCCAAATGATGATAGTTATTGAGAAATTGATTAGAAGAACTGAGAGGTGTGAAATAGAAGTGGGAAGTGGCTTGTTGCTTAGTAGGGAATGTCAACAAAGTTAGATTTCCAAGAGAGGCTAGATTGTGATAGATTCAGTTTTGCAATGCTAGAATTCTCAGGGTTTATAACAAAATAAAATCTTGTAGACATACCTCTCAAAGGAGGGGCTCATTTACATGGTCACATAATGCTGAACAACCATCAATGTCCTTTATATATCATGCATTGGTCTCATCTACATGAGGCTCATTTACAGATTTTAATCAAAGTTTGTTGCCAAAGCCAATTTCTAATCATAGCCCCAAAGATATAGGAGATATGTTGAGAGAATGGTGCTTTCAAATTTGAAATATGTGGTTGAAAGAAAATGGGTTTGTTGACAAAGTTCAGAATTGCTGGAATGGGAGCTACTTATGCTGTCTCCATGATCTGTCTTGCCAGAATAGAGTATTGAAAATGATTGAAACACACTAAAGTCATTCAGGCTAGCAAATTTATATTAATACTAGAAATCTTAGACATGAAATCATGGTTTCAAAAACCGGATCTGGAACCGGTCCCAAAAAAACCGGGAAAACCAATGGTTCAACTGGTAAAAATTGAGAACTAAACCCATTTTCGGTTCTTTGATCATTCTGGTTTTTTAAACCATGCATGAAATACAAGAAATTTAATAAACTGCAAGTTCCTAGATGACAATCAAATTCCTTATCTTCAAAACAATCAAATTCAAGAATGAACTTGGATTACTGGCTTATTTATTGACTTTATCGGTCTTTTTCCTATCTTGCATACTAGAAATCTTAGACAGGAAATATGAGAAAATTAATATAGTGCAATTTCCTAGATAATAATCAAATTCTTATCTGAAATGCCTCAAATTGAAGAAAAGAACTTGGGAATGTTTGCTGGCTTATTTATTGGTTTTCTTGGTCTTCTTCCTATCTTACTTCTCCCAATAATCAAGTGCCAAGTATCCTACATCAAACCCATACCCTGACCATTACCTCATACTTAATAGGGTTGTTGCTGCCATTTGGTCCAAAGCTATTGGCATTTCATTAAAGACTTGACCAAATACTATATCTTCTCTTGGAAATCCCATGAACCTTCAAAAATCGCCCAATTTTTTACTTTTCCAAACGTATGGTATTGTCAAGCTTATTCTATTTTCCCCCCATTTAATACAAAATTTGTTTTTCATCACTAAATATGAGCAATTTTTAACTTTAGATATGGCCAAAAAAAAAGGTTTCATACCATCTGGACCAGGAGAAATATCCATACAAAGGAAGCACCTGAAGGCGATTATTGAATCTATCCTTCCAGCATGCATAGAACCGGATTTGGAAAATGGTCTTCCTTTTAGGGCCCAGTCAATTATTGCAAATCCTCCTGCTTATGGTGAGTTTATACCAAAAAAGAATATATATATATATATATATATATATATATTTTGTCACTTGATTTCCCCATTTTAACCTATCTGCTGGTTGTAGAAAAAGCTGAATGTAGTATTTATTTACAGAGGCATAATAACTGTACCTCTAAGCTTATTTGCTAGTCCTACGTCTTCTATTAAGTACCTCCGTAAAAGGGGTACTGTAATGGCAGATTGGGGTTGCATGTGTATATCATCTGCTGTTGCACTGTTTAGTTGCCTATGATCTATGGGTTTTTTTCTTTTGCGCCATCGGGATTACTTGGGTCATGCTGAATTCAGTCAAGTCTATGATGGAGTCTTGGAGGGGAATGATGAGGCATCGTAGTTATGGAGCTGTATGGGGAGCAGAGCCAGCCTGTATTCTATGGTGCATTTGGAGAGAAAGAAATCAATGGATATTTGAGGGGAAGGAGATGTCTATACCAAATATCGAGTTTCTTTTCTTGAAAACTCTCTTCAAATGGGTGACACACTCTCCGACTATCTCAACACTTTCTCTGATGGAGTTTATAGACTCTTTGCTCTTATATTGCAAATCTTTTAGCTTTCTTTTGTTTCTTTATATTTTTCAAATCTCTGTATACTTCATGTATATGCTTTTCCAATTTTAATAAATTACAATTACTTATAAAAAAAAAAAAACAAGGATATAAAGCTGAAAAATAAGAAGAAATAATGCAGTGGGATAAAAGATCTGGTAACCATAAAAAATTGACTGTGATGGCTTCTATCTTCAGTTGTAGAGGCAGCTAAAAGGAACAAATTTAATGGGACAAGAATGGTATAATTAAACATCTTATTTGTAGGCATTCAAATTTAATGACTTATATTGCCAATTGTTGAAACTTTAATAGATTCTTTCAGTAAATCAAGCTTTATGTGATTCTGAAATTATAGATGAACTGCTGCTAGCCAGTAATTCATTATAGCTTTATGAATTTACTTCCAACTTTCTATTTTTTCTCATATTAAAGGATATATTTTCCAGAATAGTGAATGTCAATGTTAACTTTAGCTCTGGGTTGCAGGACATGCACATATTGCTGAAGCTCTTGGTGTGCCCCTTCACATTTTCTTCACGATGCCTTGGACGTGAGTCTTGATTATATTTTCTCTATATTATGCGTCAAATATAAAGTGCTTTGAATATCTAATATCTAATATTTTCAATTAATTCTTCCAAATGTGATATACTGCTGATTTTTATTATTTATTATACTATTTTTCAATTTTTTTGATGTGATGGATAAAATTTGTACTCAGGATAACAAGAACAGAGCCAACTTTCACTTATTGACAGAATTTTTCTTCATTATGTGCAATGCATTCATGATTCTGCTTTTCAAAAAAAAAAAAAAAAAGAAGCATTCATAGAACTCTTGGAATTTATTTATTACTATAGAACTCTTGGAAAATATATGCTGTATATCAATAACAAAGCCTTTGTCCCAAAACTTTGGGGTCAACTGTGGATCCTCAACAGATTAATGAGAGACTAACTGGGGATGTCCACATGTATTCTTTCATGTCATTCTATTCTATCCAAAATTATTCTCTTTTTCCCCTCCATAATTAACATGTCCCTTTTTTACTTTTACTAGTGTTATACCTAGTCTTCCTCCATCTCTTTTGATTACCTTATCTTGAATCACATCACTCTTCCTCATTGGTGCATTGATCTCTCTCCTTTGCGCGTGGACAAACCATCTAAAAGAACCCTCCTTTCTCTTTTCATCAATGGTAGCCACCCCTATCTTAATTAAAAATATATGCTGGCATTAGGACAATGACATGATGAAAGCATTAGACATGATAACCTGTAAGAATAGAGGTTCCAACATTTTTTTTTTTTGGCGGGGTAGTGGGGAGTCTTTGTTGCATATATCGGATCAGGGTTCTGAGCCTGAGAGGAGTGAAAAAAAAAATCAAAGAGTCATTTTGAATTTCAAAAGCATCTTATGTCCATTCAGTGCTGGTTTATTTTATCAAAATTTATATTTTAAGTTATACCCTCTTACGTCTATTTTCAATAGGCAGGCCAACTCATGAATTCCCTAACCCATTTGCACGTGTACCTCTAAGCGCTGGTTATTGGGTATGTTCCTAGTTGGGTGCTACATCACTTAATTTCATTGAAGGAACTGTTGGACAGATTTCATTTCTGATTCCATTTGTCCTTGCTATATCCAGCTTTCATATATAGTCGTGGATATACTGATATGGTGGAGCATAAGGGGATATATTAACGACTTAAGGAAACGGAAGTTGAAACTTGCTCCTATTGCGTACTTAGTACATACCGCTGGTCAATATCTCATTTGCCAACATGCTATATGTGGAGTCCCCATCTCTTGCCAAAACCAACAGGTAGGGATTTTCTTGTTCGTTCAAGAATGTGTGGTAATCATGGCGTTTAAGATGATAACTTTTTTGGTTTCAGTATTTGGTCATTACATTATATTGAAGTATTTTATATGATCGTTAAGAGTCATTTTGCATTTCATAGAAGGATGAATGTTCAGACAACCACCTTCTGCTCAGTCAATTATATTAGAATGGCCATCTGGTGATCTTGTAGTATTATTATGTCGTTGGGTTCATACTAGCTCTTAGATTGTTTGACAAAACTTTTTCCTTTCCAGACGTGTTCTGTTGTCTGTCTTATTCTTGTTGGTTTTGAAGATTTTTGCTTCTCTTAACATGGACCATTTTTCATACTGGAAATTGGACTTTCATATATTGTGATGGTATCAATACGAGATGTACTGTTCACACTCCCAAAATCAAATTTGTATCATAAGTCGGTTCTTCCCCCCATAATTTTATGTACCGACATCAATATGGGTATTTTGTGTTGTAAAAGGACTAAGAGTAAAAGGGGCCATCAGTGCATTCTTTTTCTTTGAACTAGGATGTGGACCAGTAATAAATCTCTTCCCCATTCCCCTCCACCTCACCCAAATAAGATGAGACTTTTAGGCATCAAACATATTCTAGTTACTTATATCTTGGAAACTATCAATGAATTTGAACATTTTATCAGTCTCTTTTCCACACCTCCATAAGCAGTATTTTGTTGTTTTGGAGGGGTCCATCACTTGCAATGTGTTCCGAACTTTAGTATAGATGAACAAGTCACAGCAACTAGGTTAAGTTTGATAATCTGGAGATTGCTTTCAGTTGCAACAGTGAAGAGGGAACTTTTTGTTTGACTATAGAATGGCAGTATCTTTGTTAGACACTTAGTTGACATGTTATGAGAATGAAAAAAACCTTCTGTACACTGTACTGTAGTCACTTGATGAACGAATAGTTTATTATCGATTTGAGATGGGCCACATAGCCAATGCTCCCACTACCGCAACCTTCTTTCCAAGTAGATGAATCAAGAGATCCTAGCATGGTTTCCTCTTTTCACCACTTGAGCCAAGGAAGAGGAGCATGCAATGGATTAATTTCCTACTTGACAAGGGGGAAGTGTTAGAATAATAGTTAAGTAGTTAAATTCATCATTTCCTATTGGTTTAAATTTTTGGGACTATAGGTAGTTTATCATTAAATCAAAGTAGGTGGTCTAGAGTTTGAACCATGTTTTCACACTCTTCCTCTATTTGAAAGTAAAAAATTTCACACTTAAACTTTTGCGAGCATTGGAAATTTACTACAGATATAATCTTTTGCACATATTCATGATCAATTACTAGTGCTTAGTGCTAAAATTTTTACTATATATGGTCTTAATAATATCTATTTGGAATGCTCAACCCGAATATTTATGTTCATATATATCAAATTTGTTATAAATCTTGACTTCACTCACGATTTTGCAGATTGGGGCCCTTTAGTTGAAGTTGTCGGTTATTGTTTCTTAAACCTTGGGTCAAAGCATCAGCCTCAGGACAAGTTTGTTCAATGGATTCAAAACGGACCTGAGCCTATATACATTGGGTTTGGGAGCATGGTATGGTGACCTCTCAAAACTGTTGGTGAATTTATTTAGATTTGCAAATTTTTGCTTGAAATTATTGGAGTGTCCTTAACCTGGATATGATGTTTTAACAGAATAGTTTCATGCCGCCTGATCTGCCTTAGCCTAATCACTAGTATGTCCAATAGATTTTCTAGAGCATGTATTTTGTTCTATATGTTCTCTAGATTTTCTATAGATTTTTTGTCAATGTTCTTTTCTTATTAATATCAAAATTTGAAATACTGTCGTATTACTCGTAGAGATTAAATGCACCAGTTACTTTATGAATTGGCAAGTCTTCAGTGTGTAAATGAGTCCTGGATGGGGCTTGACATTGTATTTCCTTGGGCTTGATTCGATAGATTTGTTTATAATATTTTGGCTACAGTAACTAAGGGCAACTGATCATTGTAGAATTACTTTAGCAATAAACATGAAGGATCAAGTGTACTTTTCAACTGATGTCACTATCAGCACTTGTATCTATTGTATTACTTGGTCAATTATGTGTCAAAAGAAGTTAGATATGAACTGTTTTAGATAACTTTTTTGACCAAATTGTTGGGTTAGTAACTTGAGACAATTCCGTTTCAAAATAGTTTACAACTACTTCCCCTTGTTCTTTTAACTTATAATGTGCCAAGTTCTGTGATGTGATGCATATTAGCTGATATCATTGTACATGAAAAATAATTTCATTACTACATATATTACATGATGGACAAATTTGATTTGAAATGAATGTTCAATTGCACTGTTTAAACACTGTTTATCACCAGAACTATTGTTGGTACTTATTTTATGGCCTTAGCAGCCATGTCAACCTAATAACCCAAGATCCATGATGTGGCCCATTTTAACTGGAATCCTTGTACATGAAAAATAAAAACTTTTGGGATATGGTAAATTTAATCATTTAACCACACAATTCTAACACTCCCCCTCACGTTTGAGCCCAAATTCCTCTTAATAGGTGAGGCCCAATATTCCATTATTAAATTACATGATGGACAAATCTGATTTGAATGAGTTTCTTATCATAATTTGTCTCTACACTGTTATCACCAGAACTAATATTAGTGTTTGTTGTTGTTAGTTATCTTTCTGCCTTTGCATGGACAGAAATCTTAAATTTTCTTCCATCATATCTCTGTGTACCTTACAAGGAATAGTGGATTGTGATTCTTCTTATCATTTGTGCTCATAAAAAAGTCCCATCAATGTTTGGATTGGGATAGTATTTTTTCAAGTTTGCATCAATCAGGGTGACTTTAATATATTTGTGGCAGATGGCTTTCCTTTAATTTTTTAATTTCTTTTTTTTCTTTTCCTATCATACTATTCATGCCTATCAATATTGACACTAAATTTTATGTATTGGTTATATTATTGGCTGTGTACGATTTGCTTGTTCTCTATCAAAATTTGGAGAAACTATATTGATAAATATATTTTTGGGACTAAAGCTTGTGTTGTTGTTGTTCTTGATAATGCTTTTGTTAAGCCTCTTGAAGATCCCAGGAAAACCACAGGTATTTTATTGGAGGCATTAAAAGGTACAGGGCAGCGAGGAATCATTGACCGAGGCTGGGGAGGTCTTGGAAATAGTAAGTAATTTTAATTTGGTTGAGAACAGTTACTCTACTTGCTTGTATATTTCTTCCAAATTCTCACTGTTAGGTTGGAAGAACAAATTCTTGGTTAGACAATGCGAACAATTCTACAACCTAGAGTGAAGTACTTTTTTTTGTCTTTTATTATTTAGTTTTTTCAGGGAGGAAAGTACTTTATACTATCTCAACAGTCAAATTGCACTTTATTGGATATGGGTTTATAGGATGAACTGGGGAGGACATAAAACTAAGTAGGCTGTCTATGGAATTACACCCTAACTTATAACAAGTTAACAACTACAATAAACTTTACCAGATAAAATAACTTAAGTGAAGTGGACTATATTCCAAGAAAAAATGATTTTATTTGAAAGAAATGAAAAGAGCTATTTTTCCTAATTTTGGAGGTGTTTGACAAATGACAACTAAAGATGAAATAAAATCATATCAAGTTTATTTGAATATATAGCCTATACAAGCTAACTGCAAAACTAAAATAAATTTTGAGTGGAGTTAGAAAAATTGCACGTTAACCTAAAGCGGTTCTAACTTGAGCCTAGTCAAACTGGATGTAAAATAAAACTAGTTTGAAATTGATCTGGTTATGTTTTAGTTCAGATTATATTATAACTAATGAAAGCTAGTTCAAAATTGAACAAGATATCTGCTGTAAAAATGAACTTGGAAAGGATGAGAATCTATCCCTTGAAGCCTTGATACATCTCATATCTTTAAGATGCTCTAAAAGTGAATTCCTCTAGTATTATTGATGACATGATAACTCAGCATGTCACTCTTTATCTTATGCTCCTTTGGAGTTTTTGAGGGCCTCAAAAGACTGTATGCATGCCGCAAAAGGTCTTCAATTGTATCTTAGTTATAATGTTCTTTTCTTCATAATTACCTATGACAGGTATTTTTAATGATAATTTATACCTATGAATCTTTATAGTACAAGTCTATCATGTGCCAAGTTTTAAATTAGTTTTAAGACAGTTTTCTTTTCACTACCCTATAGTTTCTTTATTTTCCATTTAAACCCCTTCACATCTTTCTTGTTAGAAAATTATAATCTCTCTCTCTCTCTCTCTCTCTCTCTCTCTCTCTCTCCCTCTCTGCATAGACAGCCATCTCTCGTTATTATTTGATATGTTTAATTTATCTATCGAATGACAAATCAATGTTACTTTGTATATCAATGCATATTCATTATTTTTCCTTCTCTTTGGGGTAAGTATTCATGCTAATTATTGAGTCACAGATTTTGGGATTCCTGGTGGTATTTTGAGGTCCATCATTGATACTTTCCAAAAAATTGTTTTGGATTCATAAATTTTGAGTGATAAGCATGCCTTATTACTCTAATAATTCTCTGTCTTTTGCAGTTACGGAGGTTCCTGATAATGTTTTCCTTTTAGAGGAATGCCCTCATGATTGGTTGTTTCCCCAATGTTCTGCAGTGGTTAGTTTCACTTTATGTTTTGCATAAGCAAACTTTTGGATGTGGGTAAATGTAATTAATTAACTATGATTATGTAGAAATTAAGTGAATTTTGTACAATTCAATTAAGATAAATAATAATACCACAATTCTACATGCAGAGCTACTGGACAACTGCTGCATGATTATCAATGTTAGAATATTTATAAAATGATTAAATTTACTCTTTCCTATAAGCTTAATTTTTTGTGATAAGTGGTAATTTTTAATGATCAAGGTATGCGGTATTGAATTCAAACTCTATTTCAGTTCTATCACCTAATTAAAAGGTTAAGAACTCCACATGTTGGGTCTGACTTATTGAGGGGGAGTTAACTCACACATGACAGGCAATGTCAAAGTATCAACTAATGATTAAATTCACAATTTCTTATCAGCTGAAGTATTTGGGATAAGTAATCTTAATTATCTTTTAGAAATCTGTAATTGCATCACTTGACTTTTTTTATAGATATGGTACGATGAGGGAACTATAGATACAAGATCTTGTTATCATAAAGTTCATTTTTGTAAAAGAGGCCTTGAATTGCCACATATATGCGGGTTCATCATGGTGGTGCTGGAACAGCAGCTACAGGGCTAAAAGCTGGGGTAATGTACTTTTCAAGTAGGGTTTTACTGATGTTTCTGATTGTGTCTGAGGTTGGAATTAATCTGAAAGTTTCATTATCTTTGAGATATTATTGTCATTAGATTTTTTTTAATGAAATTAATCGAATGAGACAATTTTTATGATGTACATATTTAATAGGAGATCCTCAAAAAAAAAAAAGTTGTAACAGGAAATGAAATTAAGTTAAATGTTTGCTTGCCTATCTCTGAGCTACATGATTCAACTTCATTTGGAATCAAATTCATTCTTTATTTCTTTTATGATAATTAATCACTTCTGAATTACAGAGTGTTTATTTATATGTTGTCTAATGCCTAACTTATGAATTACAGTGTCCAACAACCATAGTTCCTTTTTTTGGAGATCAGTACTTCTGGGGTGATAGAATACATCAAAAAGGAGTGGGACCTGCACCAATTCCGATAGCTCAGCTCAGTGTTGAGAGCCTCTCAAGCGCAATAAATTTCATGCTCCAGCCTGAGGTAATTCTGTTGTCTATATTTGCATCATCTCCTGCAGGATCACATATATAATTATAATTAATTACAGCAGCCATTTTTATATCATCTCAAATTAGTCATTTATTGGTATGATCTTAGATAGGATAGAATGGCGGAAATGTTATGTGACCCGCACGATTAGTTGAAAAATGATCCATGAAGCCAATCCCGATCTCAATTTAGTTGGGATTATGGCTTAATTGGATTGTTCTGAGTTGAGTGTGCAAAAGCTGTTTTTTTTTTTAAAAAAAAAATGCTTTATTTATCACACAGATTTCTCCAAGAAGATATTGCATCTAAAAACTAAAAATTTGCGTGTTGGCTAATTCCACCATTGGTAGAAATTTTAAAGTTGAGGACTGAGCAATGTTATGTACCTGTATTGTAGCTCACTTTAGCACACAGATTTCTTTCTTTACTTATTTCCCCTAAAGATGTTTGTTCAAAAGAACTGGATGGGTGTCCCTTGTTACTTATTGCATGAGTCTCATCAGTTTGTTCCTTGATTCTAGTCTGACAGATATACTTTAATGGGAAGTCACATTGCTAATGTGAGACATGTTTTGGTTCTTAATGGGATAACACTTCCAGGTGAAATCTGAAGCAATGGAACTAGCAAAGTTGATAGAGAATGAAGATGGTGCTGCAGCTGCCGTTGATGCATTTCACCGGCATTTACCTCCAGAGCTACCCTTGCCTACTGCATTTTTGGATGAAGAAGAACAATTAAATCCTCTGCAATGGGTTTTTATTCAAATTGGGAAGTGGTGCTGCCTGCCTTGTGGTTTGTAGAGTTCTTACCGTATTTTGTAGTGTTTGTATAGTTATGTTTTACTTTCTTTTTCATATTACCTTGTATTTCATTAATTTCATTCAAGGTCTTCTTTAAAGTTTAGACTAAAAAAAAAAGAAAATATAAAGTGCTATTACATTTTAGCATAGGTTTTTCTCACATCTTGTCTGACAGTATTAGTGTTCTTTATTGATTTGTAATAGATAAGTGAGGGTATAGTTATGCGAGTAAGTTTGGATGTTGCAGACCATTTTGTCTGTTATCATTTGATTTGTATGACATTCTTTTAATATCATTGGAAAAGAGGGATGGATTGGGGTATGGAATTTGCCGCGTACCGCTGCAATGTGATATAAGCTTTAAGAGTTGGAATTTTTAAGAGTCTAAACATTCATTGATAAATAAGTGATGTCATTTTTGACATATCATTAATAACTCGAATATATGTTAGAATATTGCTTTTAAACTAATAATTTTTTTTTAAAAATGCTTATTAGGTAAAAAACTAAACCACTCCTGTAGCATACTAAAAATTAGAATTTTATGATAAATTTATCCAAGAAAGACTGGAGGATGTTTTCTAGAAAATAAATCATTTTTCAAAGGGCAAATTACAACCTATCCACTAGTGATTTGACTGAAATCTAAGTTGCCTACATGTGGCTTAAAAGTCGTCATTTTGCTCACTTGAGGTTTACCTCGTTAAGCTTTCGTAACCCACCTCTATATTTTTACCGTTAAAAACACAAAATATATAACAAAAACATAAAAAGCAAGATCTAAAAGCATTATTTTTTAAATGGTAAAACTTTGACTTAAGAACATTCTTTCTCTTCATAAAAATATTCTTAAGCCTATCAATCTTATTAAACAAAACTGTTAAGGGGATGGAAAAGATTGAAAAAGAAATTTGTGGTGTGTTTGATTTGGTTTTAATTTTTGGTTGTAGTGGCTGTGGGTTTATAGAAGCTCCTCTCAGATCTACTGGGTTTATTGAAATTTGTGGTAGTTCAGTCACTTTAGCTCCTAGCAAGTCCAACACATTGAGCAGCTTGAATCTAGCATGAAATGATTTTGAAATGGACAACTGAGATGGCAAATCTTCGACTCCCAAATACAAGCAAAGACCGAGGATGAGATACATCCATGTTGGTATTATGCTTGTTAAACTTTGTTGGATTGTCCGCCCCCTGCATTTTCTAGACATGCTTTCGTTGCAAAATTTTCATGTCTCGACTTGGAAACAATCTGTATGCGGCATTCCATGACTCTTGCGTCAACAATTGTTATAGCTATTTGTATCAAGCTTCTATTAAGAATTTAGAAACTAAAAGCTAAACCCAGAATTTAGAAACTAAAAGCTAAAACCACAAAATCAATCAAAACTAAAAGCTACACCCAGAATTTTTGAACATAAACCAAAAATTAAACCCATTAATTTGGAACATAAACCCACAGCCACTGCAACCAAAAATTAAAACCAAATCAAACACACCTCAAATCTCTTTCTCAATCTTTTCTATCCCCTTGACAGTTTTGTTTGGATTGATAGGCTTGAGAATGTTCTTAAGCCAAAACATCACTATTTTAAGAAATATATTTTTATATCTTGATTTTTATGTTTTTGTTTTTTTTATGTTTTATTTTTTATTTTTATTTTTTATTTTTTATTTTTTACGGTAAAAGTACAAAGGTGGGTTATGTAAGTTTAATAGAGTAAACCTCAAGTGGGCAAAATGCTAACTTTTAAATCATAAGTAGGAAACTTAAATTTTGGCCAAACTACAAGTAGGTAAATTGTAATTAGCCATTTTTCAAAAAATATTTTCTATGAAACTATCTCATTTTCTCATGTTTGATAGCAACCTTAAATGAGTTGTAAAATGATCTTCTAACTTCTTTTATTTAACTTGCCATGAGTTAGAGTTGTTGTTGTTTTTTTTTTTTTTTTTTTTAAATTAATGGAAAATAATCTTTAAAAAATAAGTCATACTTCTCTGTTGACCAAAATTAGTTTTCATTTGACTCATTTTTTCTAATGCTACTAAATACTAAAAAATGTTAAAAATTATCTTCACAAAAAATTTTCAATTGAAACAAACTTGCTGTAATTTGTAAATTTGACTTTTTAAGAATATTATATTGGTCTCCTTTCTAAGAAGAGTTCTTAAAGTATTAGCTGCATAGAAGAGTTTTCAAAATATTATCTAGTGGGACTTGGTTCTGATAAAACCTAAGATTTTGTTTAATAATTGTTTTTTTTCCCTTTATTTTCTGTTCCCAAAAATAATTTTCTATTTTTGAGACTAAAAAATTTGTTTGGCAACCCAAAATGTACAGGAAAAAAAAAAACTGTTTTTAGAAATTAAAAACAAGCAAAATGTTGTTTTTAATTTCTAGTTTTCAAAAATCAATAAAACCACGTACCTGATTTAATGAATTTGTCCCATTTAATGAGTTAGCGTCAGAGTTCAAATCCTAGTAACAACAAAAGCTTCAGGCAATGTTCATCTAAAACTAATACGATATAGCTTTGTGCACATGGTATAAACTATATAACATATAGCTTATTTAGAAGTTTGTAATTACTCAACATGCTACGTTTCGGGTCCGTTTGAATAGGCTATTTTAAAAAGTGCGTTTTGAAAACACAAATTTAAATACTACAAGTAAGTGTTTGGTAAAAATGTGAAAAAAATGCATTTTGTAATTTTAAAATCACTGTAAGTGTTTGGATAAGCTGTTTTAAATTTTTTTGTTTTGGTGTAAATTCCAAAAGGAAAACTTAACTATATTGTTAAGGTTACCTTATCAATTTTATTTCTAGTAATCATCATTTTTGTAAAGGAAAATTTCTAATTAACATCAACAATTGATGATGATGATGACGCCAACTCTTTTTGAAAAATTTGTATTGACTTTTATGCATATTTATGTATTTTGGTATTCCGATTCCCAATCACAAGTTCTTTTCTTTATCCCATTGGTTTGATTTGAATTGGATTAATAATTAGTTGCTTTGCAAGTTAGAATTTGATTTTTTTGATAATCCATTTAGAATCTTAGATGCTAAACTATGAAACTTTACTAAGTTTTATTTATTTTTTAATCCTTTTGGGTGTACAAATTTGTATTTAATAGTATTTATTGTTGTTATACTCATGATGCCCCTCCTCATTTGCCATGTCGTTAGCCATATAATTATTCATTTCCTAATTTATTATTTATTCCTATTTTTTGTTGACAATATTAAATATATAAATAGATTGACTTTGCACATTTATCTTGGGTAGTTTTAACTTTAATTATATATAATTTTGTCTTTACATATTCATTTACTTTTATTTAGATGTTTATAACTAAAAAATAAAATCAATGAATAATCAAAAGCTAAAAACAATGTTTATACATATCTATCTATAGTATATATAAAATGAAAGTCCTGCAATAAATTTTACAAATTTCTTTTTTTACCATGTCAATAAAATCCTTTTTTTTTTCTTTCATTTTTGTTTTTGTTTTTAGTTGATTAAACCTTTCATCTTCTTCAACCATTGTCTTCTTAGTTCAATTTTTCAATTCTTCCAATCATTGTTTATTGAAAAAATTCATTTGATTCCTTTATATATTTTAAAATTTTCACCATCTTCTTAGATTCTACCGTTACTAAATTTTCTTAATTATTGTCTTTTTAAATTTTCAACCTTTCATCTACTTCAACCCTTCCTCCCTTTATCTTGATTTTCTTATAAATTTCTCTTTACTTCATTTCTACCTCTCTCCCTTATTCCTTCCAAGTTGTTCATGCCAAAAAAGATCAATACTCTCTCTCTCTCTCTCTCCAATTTTGGTTCTCTTTTGGTGGATTCTTTTATTGTTTCAAAAAAAAATTTCTGCTAATGATGCTTTTTGTTATTATTGATTTAATTGTCACATCACATTTGTTTCTCTTTTTGACAAATTTGTATTGACTTTTATACATATTTATCTATTTTGGTATTCCAATTCCCAATCACAAGTTCTTTTCTTTATCCTATCGGTTTGATTTGATTTGGATTAATAATGTTTTGCAAGTCAGAATTTGAATTTTTTTGGATAATCCATTTTGAATCTTAGATGCTAAACTATGAGACTTTATGAAGCTTTGTTTATTTTTTTTAATCCTTTTGGTTATACAAATTTATATTTTTGTAGTATTTATTGTTGTAATAATTATGTTGCGTCACCTCATCTGCCACGTTATTAGCCATATAATTATTCATTTTCTAATTTATATTTATTCCTATTTTTTGTTGACAATATTAAATACATAAATAGATTGACTTTGCACATTTATCTTGGGCGGTTTAAACTTTAATTACATATAATTTTGTCTTTACATATTCATCCACTTTAATTTATATGTTTATAACTAAAAAATAAAATCAATGAATAATCAAAAGCCAAAAACAATGTTTATACATACCTATCTATAGTATATATGACATGGAAGTTTTACAATAAATTTTACAAATTTATTTTTGCACCACGTTATTAACATCCTTTTTTTTTCTTGCAATATATACTTTATTCAATTTCCATATTAAATATATTAAAAGATTGATTTTACACATTCATCCTGGGTAATTTTGACTTTACATATAATTTTGTTTTTACATATTCATCTACTTTGATTTAGATGTTTACAACTAAAAAAATAAAATCAATGAATAATCAAAAGCCAAAAACAATGTTTATACATATCTATTGTATATATAATATGGAAGTCTTGTAATAAATTTTACAAATTTCTTTTTGCGCCACGTCATTAAAATCCTTTCTTATGTATTTATAGTTTATTAAACCTTTCATCTTCTTCAACCATTGTCTTCTTAGTTCTACTTTCCATTTCTTCCGATCATTGTTTATTGAAAAAAAATCATTTGATTCCTTTATATATATATATATATATATATATATATATATATATATATATATATATATATGTTAGAAATAATTACAACATGCTGCTAACCCTGCAACTTGAACCATTTTCCCCTTAGACCCCCAAGCACTTTGTACATGGGGAGGTGCTAATTCAGCTATAAGGCCTTTGGCATTCCTTTACATATTTTAAAATTTTCACCATCTTCTTAGATTCTACCATTACTAAATTTTCTTAATCATTGTCTTTTTAAATTTTCAACCTTTCATCTACTTCAACCCTTCCTCCATCTTGATTTTCTTATAAATTTCTCTTTACTTCATTTCTACCTCTCTCCATTATTCCTTCCAAGTTGTTCATGCCAAAAAAGATCAATACTCTCTCTCTCTCTCCAATTTTGTTTCTCTTTTGGTGGATTCTTTTATTGTTTCAAAAAAAATTTTTGTGCTAATGATGCTTTTTGTTATTATTGATTTAACTGTCACATCACATTTGTTTTTGTTAGGACATATGTGATTGATGTTAGGAACATATGTCATTTAAGATTGGCTAATCTTTTGACAAAACGCACTCTACTTGTATTTGGGTAGATCTAGGATGTGTTTAATATTTCAAAGAACAAGAGTTCAAGTCTAGTATTGAAGCCATGCAAATCTGTCCAAGAAACAAGTGAAGAAGTGCTGATTCATTAAAGCTTGATAGCTGTTCAACAGATCGCTATCTATCGAGGTCTCCACAACTAGCTTGACAACTGTATCTATTGAGCTTTACAAAATTCAGATTTTCAGATTTGATTTTGGCATATGCTAACATGAATGTGTAGGGTTTCTTTTCTCACAACCTTAGACATATATAAGGCTTATTTTAAAGGCCATCATATAAGAGAATACAAGGAGAACATATGCAAAAGGTGACTGATGCCTTATTCTCTTTGAAAGAAGTTACTGCGTCTTTGAGCCTTAGGGTTTTGTAACCAAGTTCTTTTTAATCTTTATTGTTGATGAAGTGAAGAACTTTGCAGCGAACATTCTTCTTTTTTAAGTTGGTGAGTGAGTCACATATTGGGATTCATGCAAAGGAGTTAGTCATGTACTGAGATCCGTGCATTAAAAGGGTGGCGTTTATATATTAGAGAGTTCAGAGATTCTAAAGCGGTAGAAAGTTTTTGTTGTAAATTAATTTACGGGGATTGTAGAGTCTAGGGACAAAGGTTTTGTACTAGATCTGAAACTTTTCTTTACTATAGTGAATTGTTTTTCAGGAAGGTTTCCCCCCAGGTTTTTTAATGTGAAACTAGTTTGTTTCATTGGTTTTCTTGGGTCATCATATCTTGTCTTATTTATTTTTTTGCTGCATATGATTTTGACATGATATTGATGTTTGTTTATTTTAACAAGTTTTATTCATAATAAACTAATTAACAACTTGGGTTTAAACTTGTTAATTCTATCAACTGGGGTCTAAATTTCCCAACAATTTCTCTTTTTGAAAAATTTGTATTGACTTTTATGCATATTTATGTATTTTGGTATTCCAATTCCCAATCACAAGTTCTTTTCTTTATCCTATTGGTTTGATTTGATTTAGATTAATAATTAGTTGTTTTTCAAGTTAGAATTTGATTTTTTGAATAATCCATTTAGAATCTTAGATGTTAAACTATGAGATTTTATTAAGTTTTATTTATTTTTTAATCCTTTTGGTTGTACAAATTTTTATTTTTGTAGTATTTATTGTTGTTATACTTATGTGGTGTCACCTCATCTGCCACGTCATTAGCCATATAATTATTCTTTTCCTAATTTATATTTTATTCCTATTTTTTGTTGACAATATTGAATATATAAATAGATTGACTTTGCACATTATCTTGGGCGGTTTAAACTTTAATTACATATAATTTTGTCTTTATGTATTCATCTACTGTAATTTAGATGTTTATAACTAAAAAATAAAATCAATGAATAATCAAAAGCCAAAAACAATGTTTATACATACCTATCTATAGTATATATAATATGAAATTTTACAGATTTATTTTTGTACCACGTTATTAACATCCATTGTTTTTGCAATATAAACTTTATTCAATTTCCATTTTAAATATATTAAAAGATTGACTTTACACATTCATCTTAGGTATTTTGACTTTACATAGAATTTTTTTTTACATATTTATCTACTTTGATTTAGATGTTTTTAACTAAAAAAAATAAAATCAATGAATAATCAAAACCCGAAAACAATGTTTATACACATCGATTATATATATAATATGGAAGTCTTGCAATAAATTTTACAAATTTCTTTTTGCGCCACGTCATTAAAATCCTTTCTTATTTATTTGTTTTTAGTTTATTAAACCTTTCATCTTCTTCAACCATTGTCTTCTTAGTTCTACTTTTCATTTCTTCCAATCATTGTTTATTGAAAATATTCATTTGATTCCTTTACATATTTTAAAATTTTCACCATCTTCTTAGATTCTACCGTTACTAAATTTTCTTAATTATTGTCTTTTTAAATTTTCAACCTTTCATCTACTTCAACCCTTCCTCCATCTTGATTTTCTTATAAATTTCTCTTTACTTCATTTCTACCTCTCTCCCTTATTCCTTCCAAGTTGTTCATGCCAAAAAAGATCAATACTCTCTCTCTCTCTCCATTTTTTTTTTCTCTTTTGGTGGATTCTTTTGCTGTTTCAACTTTTTTTTTTTCCAGCTAATGATGCTTGATGGGACTGACGAGACCACTTTCCTTGGATGACCTCATGAAACACCTTCGTTCACATGCAACATGGCATGGACGAGGGCAGGCAAGTCATTAATAAGAGGATTCAATGCCTCAGACAGTTACTAGCTAGCTGTCAGATCGTTGGAGCTTCATCAAGACCTGCATTAATGAGCCCTAAGGCATTACAAGAAGAGCATTAAAACCACAATCAAGGCCCCAACGGCTAAAAAACCACAAAGCTATATATACACACTCATTAGAAGCACCGAAGGTACATAATTCTCACCCAAAAGATACTTTTACACAGATATCTTTGATATTTAGAAATTTCTTATTTCTCTCAAAAGATTTCTATATACTGACTTTGGCATCGGAGACGTTGTGGCAGGCTCCACACCGGTGACCATCTTAGGAGAACCTTTGTTCCACTTTGTAGGAGTAGTGACGAGGGTTCAACGCCATCTGGACGAACCAACTTGGCTTATGATTTATACATCATCAGTTTGGCACCATCTGTGGGAAACGACATTTTCGTACTAAGGTTCAAGAAACATTGGCCCTGCAAATCCAAGCACTTGCAACTAGTGTGGAAGAACTCACTAGACAAAACCAGGAGATGAGGCAGCTGCTCCAGCAAGAGGCCAACCAGTCCAGAGACAATTCGGAAGACAAGGGGGATAGCCAGAGACGAAGCTATCATTGAAGGCCAGCCATTCCAGATGAACCGAGCTCAGAGCTTCTTTGGGAAATGAAGAAGGAAATGGACGAACTAAGGAATGCCATTAAAGAAAAAATGGATCAAAGCTTGGATAGGATGATAAGGACAACAGATTCCCCCTTCACGGCAGCAGTTCTTGAGTGCCCAGTGCCGTCAAAATTTCACTTGCCTCAGCTTGAGCAGTTTGATGGGATTAAGGACCCCTTGGACTATCTCAATACTTTCGAGACGACACTAAGTCTCCAATAGCCCCCCGACGAATTACTGTGCTGCTCTTTCCCTACCATTCTCAAAGGGGTTGCAAGGGAATGGTTCACGAAGCTGCCCAACTCGTCCATTGACAGCTTCAAACAGTTGAGCAGTTCCTTCCTACGCCACTTCGTTGGGGGACAACGCCTGAGGAGGCCAGCAGACCACTTACTCACCATCAAATGGAGAAGGAGACCCTGAGGTCGTATGTAAAGCACTTCACCCACGAAACTTTGGAGGTAAACGAAGTTGGTGACAAGGTGCAGCTGACAACCTTTAAAGCTGGATTGAAATCTAGAGAGTTCGCGATCTCACTCGCCAAGAATCCTCCAAAAACGATGGTTGAGATGCTCTTAAAGGCATAGAAGTACATGAATGCTAAAAATGCTTTAGCCGCGATAAAAGATGAAGGGAAAATCAGTGAAAAGGGAAGGAAAGAGGACGAACGGAGAGGGCGGAAAAGGGAGCCTTCAGATCGTCAGACTAACCACGGGGGTAAAATGAGAGACGAGAAAGCTCCTTGGATGGTAAAATTCAACCCTTTAGTTATACCTGTTGACAAAATTATGATGCAGATTAAAGATTAACACTATCTCAAATGGCCTAGGCCATTACATTCGTCACCCAATGTACATGACAAGAAGAAGTACTGGCGTTTCCATAAGGATCACGACCATTACACAAAGGATTGCAGAAACCTGAAGGAGTAGGTAGAGGAGCTTATATGAAAAGGGAAATTGCAGAGGTTTGTAAAAAAGGGAGAGCCCAGTAGGACTAGGGACAATGACAAGGACAATCGCGAAGCCTCACCAAAAAACGAGGATCGCGCTCCCCAGCGTCCACCAAGTGTGATCGGGGAGATAAAGTCGATCACAGGCGGGCCATCCACCGGAGGGTCGTTCAAATCCCTCAAGAAGTCATATCAAAGATAGGTGAACATCGTCCATAAGATACCCCCCTTGAAACAAAGACAAACAAACAGGGATATGTTATTCTCCGAAGAAGACGCCAGAAGAGTAAAGCAACCTCATGACGACCCATTGGTCATAATGCTCACGATAGAAGGGTTCAACACCAGGAGAATTCTCGTGGACAATGGAAGCTCCACGGACATCATCTACCTCTCCGCTTTTCAACAGTTGAGGCTAGATCCAAAAAGACTGTGCCCTTTTAAGTCCCCCCTCGTTAGCGTCAGTGGAGACAGAGTGTCTCCCAAAGGCATAGTGACGCTAACAGTCACAGTAGGGTCTTATCCGGGGCAGCTGACCCGTTAGTTGGATTTCCTGGTGGTAGACTACCCCTCTTCATACAATGTGATCATTGGGAGGCCCACACTCAACCGCTGGAAGGCAGCCACTTCCACGTATTGCCTAAAGGTGAAATTCCTGACGGAAAACGGTGTAGGCGAAGTAAAGGGAGATCAAGTCTACCAGGCCGTGTTAGCTGCAAAAGAAAACCATACATGGATGATCAAGGAGAGAGAAGAAGATAAGGTGGAAGCCCTGGAGACAGTGGAGTTGGTCGAAGGAGAAACAACAAAGATGACCAGAATAGGGATGGCTTTGAGTCCCGAGATGAAGATGAGACTTGTTCGGTTCCTTAAAGAAAATATGGACGTCTTCACATGGAGTCACGAGGACATGCCAGGCATATCCCCAAAGGTCATCCAACATAGACTAAATATGGACCCCGAGAAGAAGTCCATCCAACAAAGATGACGGGTCTTCGCTTCAGAACGGAACCAAGCAATTACAGACGAAGTTAACAAGTTGTTGTCAACAGGCTTTGTTCGAGAGGTCTACTACCCAGATTGGCTCTCCAATGTCGTCCTAGTGAAGAAGGGGAATGAAAAATGGAGAATGTGTGTGGACTTCACGGACCTAAACAAAGCCTGCCCAAAGGACATTTTTCCTCTGTCTAGGATAGACTAGCTAGTGGATTCTACATCAGGGCATATATTACTAACGTTTATGGATGCATTCTCGGGATACAATCAAATAAAGATGGCTAAAGAAGACCAGGAGAAAACTGTTTTCATCACGAGCCAAGGGCTCTATTGCTATCAGGCAATGCCTTTTGGACTGAAAAATGCAAGAGCAACCTGTCAGAGGTTAGTGAATAAAATGTTCAGCAAACAGATCGGGAGAAACATGGAAGTATACATGGATGACATGCTCGTCAAGAGCAGAGAGGAACTTGCTTATCTGGACGATCTTAGAGAAACGTTCGACACACTCAGGTAGTACCAAATGAAGCTCAACCCCAGCAAGTGTGCCTTTGGAGTAGCCTCGGGGAAGTTCTTGGGATTCATGGTATCCTAAAGGGGTATAGAAGCAAACCTAGAGAAGGTATGAGCCAAACTTGACATGACGTTGCCAAAGACCGTCAAAGAAGTCCAGAAGCTTACAGGGAGGATAGCAGCACTCAACAGGTTCGTCTCTAAAGTAACGGACAAGTGCTTACCCTTCTTCAAGACATTAAGGCAAGCTTTTGCTTGGACTGACGAATGCGAAGTAGCTTTCCAAGAACTCAAGCACTACTTAAGTAACCCACCTTTCCTGAGTCTACCCAAGGAGGTGGAAGACCTATATTTGTACCTGGCGGTATCAACCACAGCCGTCAGTGCAGCTTTAATCTGAGAAGAGGGTAGGAAAAACTTCCCACTCTACTACGTCAACCAAGCTTTCCAAGGGGCAAAATCCAAGTATCCAGAGATTGAGAAGATTGCGTTTGCGTTAATATTAGCTTCATGAAAATTGCGACCTTATTTTCAGGCGAACCCCATCTTAGTTAGACATGACAAAACGGGCGGGTCAAGTCGGGTCGGGTTCGGTTCGGTTCGAGTCAATCGGGTTGCGGGTCAGGTCGGGTTGACCCGTATTTTTCACATGAATATTTTTTTTTTTTTTTTTAAAACATGTATTTGTCATTTGGAAAGTTATGCAACAAATTATTTGATGTAAAATGCATTATTTTGACTTCACCACTTATATCAAGAATGAATTCAGTTAAACTTATTAATACTTATTCAATAATTTTAAAATTATACAAATCTTAACATTGCTATCTAAAACAAAATAACACAAACATAAGTAAAACAAATACACATGTTTTATTTCTACACAATATCAACCTTCCAAAATATAAAACAAAATTACAAATGACTTATTGGATAACTCATTTGATAAAGAATAAAAACATATAAGAAATTTAAAATCTTGAAAATTAATTTTATAATCTATTATCAATTGTAATTGGCACTCTATTTCAATTTGAGATATACATTAAAATTTGATTGCATACTTACTTATACATGGTCTCTTTTATGAATATCATATCATTTTTAAGCAACACACACTCTAGGAAATATCATAATTTATTTTGAAAAGCCGTTCATTTTGAACATAAATTGTTAAAAAATAAGTCTAAGCATTCATAATTTATGCTAATTTGATACTTTGGCTTCACTATTTTTACACTTGTGAATGTTTCTCACACATGTCTACAATTTTAAATCTATATTTTTAACTCTACTGTAACCATATTATCTTAGCATGTACTTTGTTATTTGATATCTAAAAATCTTTACTCATTACAGAATACTCAACCATTTATCTTTCAATTAATTTGCATATGTAAATGTATAAATTGTTTCCTTAAAGCTCACAATAAACAATTAAACTACTATTGTCTTAATTTTACTTTTTTTTGTCAAAAAAAAAGTTTTAAAAAAGTGATTCGGGTTCGGGTTGGGTTGACCCAAAAAACTCGAAAAAACTCGGGTCGGGTCACGGGTCAACCCATTTTTGTTTCGGGTCAAAAAAATTGGGTTCGGGTCGAGCATTTTTCGAGTCGGGTCGGGTTGGGTTAGAAAATTTTGACCCGTTTTGCCATGTCTAATCTTAGTAATGACGGACCAACCCATTAAGAAGTCCATGAATAAGCCTGAGGTAGTAGGTAGAATGGTCCAGTGGGCAATCGAGCTTAGCCAGTTCGACATTGAGTACCACCCTAGGACAGTTATTAAGGAACAAGCACTAGTAGATTTCATTGTTGAATTTATAGTCCCCGACGAGGAGAGTACAGGCGAAGTGGTGAGAGGACGATTCAGACTGACGATTCGTTAGTCCAAAAAAGAGGTGGAGTAGGGGTCATCATCATTACCCCCGAAGGAGAGACGCTCAAGTATAGAGTCCAGTTAGCGTTCCCGGCCACTAATAACGAAGCAGAATACGAGGGAGTATTGACAGGTTTAAGGGTCGCGAAGGCTCTAGGAATAAAAAATATACTCCTCCAGAGTGATTCCAAGCTTGTTGTAGGTCAAATAAAGGGGGAGTTCTAAGCGAAAGAGGGGAGGATGCAAAAGTACCTGAAGTTGACAAAGCTTCTGGCACAAGAGTTCGATCAAGTGGAATTCACACAGATCCCCAGAAGCCAAAATATGGGGGCAGATAAGCTGGCGAAGCAGTCATTGTCAGAAGCAGGGCCAATAGATATAGATTTGAAGATTGAAGTCCAGAAGTACCCCACCATTGAAGAAGTCTCTACTTTTGCAATCCAGAGCACAAGCAACTGAATGACCTCGATCATATCCTTCCTTCAAGATGGACACCTTCCACAGGACATTGAGGAGGCTAGAAAGGTCAGGAAGAGAGCAGCCAAATTCACGATCCTAAAAGGCACCCAGTACAAGAGAGGCTTTCCCATGCCGTACTTGAAGTGCGTCAACAAAGAAGAGGCCAAATACATCTTGGAGGAGATCTATGAAAGGATTTGTGGAGACCATACAGGCCACAGATCCTTGGTAAGCAAAGTTATCAGAACAGGTTACTTTTGGCCTACTTTGCAGGTGGACGCGAGGGAGCTCGTCAAGGGAAGATCTTAACAGTTTTCAACGATTTTTCATGAACAAACAACCACAATATGAACATAATAGATGGAATTTGATATCAAAACTGAATTCTATTGATGTTATAGCCTTAAAGATCAATTTAACATACTTAAATTCAAATTTAAACAACATCATAACATCAATATCAGTTTTCATCAAATTGTACTTTCAACAACCATGCAGAAAATTAAATACATATATAATCTTCTAACATTATGAAACTATTATTTCTAATTTCAAAAACTCACAAAACATGTTATATAGATTCGAATTGAAGACCGCTCTAATACCATTTGAAGGAATAATACATGTTTGTATCGTATACAAAACATACGCAGCAGAAAATTAACAGATCTACTTCATTCACAATTCTGAACATATACTATGCAAATTTTAGAATTTAAGAACAAGAAAGCGTACCTTGGTGTGGTGAAAATCAAAACAAGAATCAGAAGTACTCGATAATACTTTTAATCTTCACTCCAATTTCACTTTACGCCTTAGAAGTGTGGTCTCTCAATCAGTTTCTAAGGGAGAATGATAGAGTGTCTCACTTTCACATATACACCATTTCACAATGAAGTCTCTATTTTTCATGCATTAAAATTCAATATGTTTCTCTCCTTATAACTGATTATCTAATTGGGCTAGCCTTTTGGGCTTTTCTAATTGGGCTTTAGTATGTGGCTTGGAGTGGGACCAAAAGGGACCAATAAGACACTAGCTCCAATGGGCCTTGAGCTTTTCTGTCAACTCTTAACAAGTCCAAAGTTACCATTAACTATATTTAATACCGCTATATAAATATAGTCACACTCTAGGCCTTATTTATAAATTATATCTCAAGAATTTATTATACATACAACCCCTTCATAAAATATTTGTAGTAATACAAAGTCATAAATGGAAACTACCACTTTGAAGATTACTACATCTTAATCTTTAAGTACCCAGTTTAATCCCTTAAGTTATTCATTATATATTTATGAAATCTAATTTCGTAAATATATACTTTAGTAACTATTTACTAAAGTAGTTAGGCCTAACATTCTAAATAACAAACCCATTAAACTTATCTTAAGGGAATATTTTGTATCTCCGTTAAGAGACTACGAATTCCATCTTGAAAATATATGTTTCATCAACACTAAATTTGGTTGCCCAACATACTGAGGTTTTGACCGTAACTTTAGATCTCACTCCTGATATATCAAAGCAACCTACACTTCATGATCAGGTCCATTATTCTCTCAGGATTAAGAGTTCATGTAAATATAAGTCGTGAGATTTATTATTCAATTGACAGTCGTTAGGAGAATAATAAATCTCACAGCGGTCCAGTTCAATATGTCTTAACTCTTAAAACATATCAACATACCAACTAGAAGTCTCCACTTCCATGATCAAGACAAATCATCTTAGTTGATATATTATAGTTTTCGTAGATGATATGCCCAATTTCATCACCGACTATGAACTAAAATTCTAAAGTTACAAAGAACTTGTGACTTATATCTTCTGTGACTAAATCACATACTATGCATCTCATGGACTATATGATAATGTTCAATATTCATGTTACCATTATTTTAAATTATAATAAAACAACTTTATTAATATATCATTAAGTCATACATGTTGGTGCAAACACAATGATAATGGAAATAACACGAAGAGAAACTGAATAATACTTCTTATTTTTTATTAGTTTAAAGAAAGAGATTACACAACACTATTTGGACTGAGGCGCGGCACTCGCTCTCTTTAAGGAGATTCAAGCCCTTGGTTGGCTAAACTTTGTAGCCGCTGCAGACCGTCTCTGACTTGTCTCCTCCAAGATACAACAGCCCAACAAGTGTCGTATGGCTAGAACAACCTCTGCACAAAGTGTTCAAGCCCAAAGCTCCACCAGAAAGAACACCATTCCTTGCCAAGAATCTCTCTATTTTTTAGTGTATATTGCAGTAACTTGGATTGTGTCTGAATGGGTCTATTTATAGGCTCAATAGGCCTCACAAAATTACTACCCAAATTAATATGATTAATTAGGTCCATTAATCTGATATAATGGGTGTTACAAGATTAAATGTTGGATATTATGCTGATGAGCTAGAGTTACACAATTAATGGTGAGATAAGGAGTTTTCTGAATAATGAAAAGGCCCAAACAGATAGTCCATTAAGTGGGTTAATGGCTCATTATTTTCCATAATAAAAATGAAATATTAATTCGGGCCATTTACTCACCAACGGATATGGTAATTACTCTGAATGGGCTGTCAAGTAGGAGGATCCAAGGTGCTGATTCATTTCCAAATTTGACACCTCCACCCTTCACCTCCCCTTGCGCACGTATCTGGCCCAATATTTGAGACAATTCATGTTAGCCCATTAATCATCACAATTAAAAAGAACAAAATAATCTCTCTCCTTTTCAATGTGGGATTAAACATTTTCACTAACTCCTCTTCTTCCACATTCACTCCCACATCTTTACATTTATGTTATAAAATTTATTCATTTTAATTATTTAATATTAAAATGCTCCAACAATACATAATGTTATACTTAGCATCATACAATAGGATTTGAGAGCACTAATTCTAACGTAACCATCTTGATATTTTACCTCCTCTTCAACCTTCGCTATCCATTCCTTACCTTAGAAATATTAAGAGTGCGTTTGGCCTTTGCATAAAAGTTTTTTTTATTTTTGCTTTTTGTCTCAGCTTCTTTTTTGCAAATTATCCAACTTTTCTTTTTTTGGAAATAAACTAGCTTTTAGCTTTTTGTCACACATTTGACATAAAAGTTACCAAAGACTATATCTTTTGATGAACACTATGCAAATGAGCTACTAGAAATAAGAAAAAGCCAAATGCACTCTAAATCTGTCTAAAATTTTGCAATGAAGACATCACGTGTGTGTCATTGGTTAGGGTAGAAGTAATTTGTTTGGGCAAAACTACACTTTTTACCCAATAACTTGTATCAATTATCATTTAATCCATTAACATTGATACCGCAATCACTTTAGTCCTTTCGTCCATTGCCATCAAAAAGTTTCTGTTAACTCCCTTAAAAAAATGTGGTTTCACATTTTTAACATTAAAAAAATTATTAGTGATTATATTTATTAATATATTTAAACAACAAAGAAAAAGTCAATTTTAAACCTAGCAGACTCATTAAAATTTCATTTTTTTCATTAAATTTGATGGAACCTAACTGGAGGTGAAAAATGTTTATTACCAATAGTTAAAGGTGGACATTGACAAATTCTGAAGTTTTGTGGTTTGGGAGGGAGGGGGGTGATTTGCAGCTGAAACATATTAAGGGAAAAAAGTGCAATTTCTTCGTATATGTATTGGAGTTATAATAAACTCCAAAGTTTTGGGACCAAGGCTTTCTCATTGTTTATTTTTGGAGTCATTCTTGAAGAATTCAATGTTTATAAGGGTTGAATGGTCAAATGCGATGTAATTACAAAATATTGACATCTTTTAACTTTCAAAAAAGCTCTTCCCAAATCGACTCGACTTAGTGTGTTTGGGAATAACTTTTAGCTTTTATTTATAGCTTTTTAAAACCTTATTTTTCACGAATTTTCTCT